>NC_056739.1:1788260003-1788382503 GCF_019279795.1 Protopterus annectens | reverse complement strand
TGAAGTTTTCATCTAGTTTATTCAGTTATGTAGGTAGATGGACAAGTGTTCTTTTTCTAATACATTACATGCAAGCGGTCATTTATTTAAAGGCAGTTACAGGCAATGGTGGGAGGGTCCAGGGAAGCTGATTTGATGAAAATCTGGGAGATTTAAAAACAAGGAGCCATTCTCAAAGCTTAGAGATTATTCCCTTATATGAATATTCCTGAAAGACCCAGCTGAACAGCCTGTGGAACCTCACTCTTAGTTACAAAGTTTTTCGTTTTATTTTTAAGAAGCAAAACATGACAGCATACCATTAGCTACCACTATAAAACTATATTTAAGAAAACATTTTGCCTAAGCTTTGTCAGGCCCATCTAATAGACCGGTTTACACTTTGGTCATTAAAAATGAATGCTTTTATAAGGCTATCACCAGACGTTATTAGTCTATTTTGTAACACATGTATTATGTGAAGCTGTATCTGCTTTTGTGGGGCTCATATTCCTTGGATCTAACTATGAAACTTTATTACAGACTTGTCCTTATCAGTGCTTGTATCACATTTAATATGAGAGGCCATACCCACTTGATAGGCTAATCTTCTCTTGTACAGCAAAAAGGTTTACAGTGCCTGCTTGTAAGAGGCTCATATAGATGATTAGAGAATGGGCAAACTGTACATCAGCACCCTGACTGGAGAACGAACGTTCTTCAGCGGGGTATTAATGGACAAGTAATGCCTGCCAAAAAACAAGTCCGCCCCTTCATGGTAGCATATCAAGCTACTGTGGAGCTCGGACTGCTAAAAAATTAACATCTGACATTACTTTTGCCCTCACTAAGCAGCACTTTTGCTGTTTAGTGAGTGAAAAAAAAAATAGAAGTGAATATGTGTGTTTATGTATGTGCATCTGTGTGTTAGTGAATGTGTGTACAAAAGTAGAGGAGACTGTGTGTGTGAGAGAGAGACTGAGAAAGACGGAGAGTGATAATGTGTGAGTGAATGCATGTATGAAAGCAGAAGTGACAGTGTGTGTGTGTATGTGTGTGTGTGTGTATGAGAGATTGAGAAAGAGAGACGGTGAGTGATCATGTGTGAGTGAATGCATGTATGAAAGCAGAAGTGACAGTGTGTGTGTGTATGTGTGTGTGTGTGTGTGTGTGTGTGTGTATGAGAGATTGAGAGAGAGAGAGATGGAGAGTGATCATGTTTGAGTGAATGCATGTATGAAAGCAGAAGTGACAGTGTGTGTGTGTGTGTGTGTGTGTGTGTGTGTGTGTGTGTGTGTGTGTGTGTGTATGAGAGATTGAGAGAGACGGAGAGTGATCATGTGTGAGTGAATGCATGTATCAAAGCAGAAGTGACAGTATGTGTGTGTGTGTGTGTGTGTGTGTGTGTGTGTGTGTGTGTGTGTGTGAGAGATTGAGAGAGAGAGAGAAAGACGGAGAGTGATCATGTGTGAGTGAATGCATGTATGAAAGCAGAAGTGACAGTATGTGTGTGTGTGCATGTGTGTGTGTGTGTGTGTGTGTGTGTATGTATGTGTATGAGAGATTGAGAGAGAGACGGAGAGTGATCATGTGTGAGTGAATGCATGTATGAAAGCAGAAGTGACAGTGTGTGTGTGTGTATGAGAGAGAGACAGAGAGATTGAGAGTGAGACGAAGAGTGATCATATGTGAGTGAATGCATGTATGAAAGTAGAAGTGACAGTATGTGTGTGTGTGTGTGTGTGTGCGTGTGTGTATGAGAGAGAGAGACAGAGAGATTGAGAGTGAGACGAAGAGTGATCACATGTGAGTGAATGCATGTATGAAAGCAGAAGTGACAGTATGTGAGTGTGTGTGTGTGTGTGTGTGTGTGTGTGTGTGTGTGTGTGTGTGTGTGTGTGTGTGTGTGTGTGTGTGTGTGTATGAGAGATTGAGAGAGAGATGGAGAGTGATCATGTGTGAGTGAATGCATGTATGAAAGCAGAAGTGACAGTATGTGAGTGTGTGTGTGTGTGTGTGTGTGTGTGCGTGTGTGTATGAGAGAGAGAGACAGAGAGATTGAGAGATAGATGGAGAGTGATCATATGTGAGTGAATGCATGTATGAAAGCAGAAGTGACAGTGTGTGTGTGTGTGTGTGTGTGTGTGTGTGTGTGTGTGTGTGTGTGTGTGTGTGTGTGTGTGTGTGTGTGTGTGTGTGAGAGAGACTGAGAGCAATCTTGTGTGAGTGAATGCGTGTATGAAAGCAGAAGTGACTGTGTATGAGAGAGAGAGAATGGGCTGTCTGTAAAATTGTTATGTTTTACTTATTTCTTTTTGTAAGTACTATATAATGTTTTTATAAATGCTTCCTTCAACACCATTAACATATACTGCAGAAAGCTTGAAACATTAGGTTGAGGAACTGTTTTAAATCAAAAATATATAAAAAAAATAATATAGTACTTACAAAGATAAGAAAGTAAACCACTACAATTTTAGAGACCCCATTCTCTAAGTGCAATAATGCCCTTTGGGGGTGTGCATTAATGTGTAATTAATGCCCTTCCAGGGGTGCAGAGGCCCTCTGCCTGCGGCATCAATCCTCATAACACTCCTGGGCAGGCGTTAATTACACATTAACACACACCCTGTCTGGCATTATTGCTTATTTAATGTGACCAGTCCCCATTCCTCCTCCTGATGATGACAAACCTTTTTATATGCAGAGGAGACAGTCACTTAGAACTACAGTAGGTGTTTCTCATTTTTGAACAATGCATGGATCCCGAGAAATAGCTTACAGTGGAAACAAGTCATAGTGCTCATTTTTACAGAACTTATGGATGTGCACAAGTAGGATGAAAAATGTAAGTGAAGTTTGAGACCTCAGAACTTTTGATATAGGATTTCAGTGCCCATGGAATAAAAATCCACCCAGTGTTGAACTGCAAAGCATAAAATACATTTAATAAAAATAAGAATCTCTGATCTTTTTTTAGCACAGGCAAACTGTCCCCATGGTGTAAAGAATATAGCAGTGTGGAGTAGTACCAGAAATTTTGTTAAATGCTGGCCAAGTGGCTAGAGAGCCTATACCTGTTCGCTGTAGGGTAACTGTAGTAAAAGAGAGAATGCTCCTGGTTCACACCATGGGGTCTTCACTATAAAGCTTATTCCTGAATCTGAAGCAGTTAGTGAGGGCTGTTCTTTTCAGATTAATCCTCTCTTCACATTCCAGGAGGTGAAGTCAATGCAAAATAGGGATATATAGCTCTGTGCCTGACTAGATAAAGGGATGAAGACTGGGAGGGATCAGATGGAAGGGCAACTGCTCCAATCTCCTAAGACACAGAGTGGTGCCATGGGGCCTGGAGTGGGTTTAGATGATGTAAGAGGCTGATGTAATCAGTGTGGGTAAGGGCCGTAAATCAAACTACAAGATTAGTGTTTGGCCACCTTTTTTCCCTCCTAACAACAAGGAAAGCCCAAGTCCCAAATTAATGGTTGAAAACATTTTCAAAATACCAAAAGTTACTGTTTTCATTTGTGCACATCATGAGGCAAAAAGCATTTTCAAACTCATGACAGTTTCTGCTTAGATTTATATCCATCATGAGATCACAAAAAACAGCTAATATTGATAATAAAACTGAGGAATTTATCCAAAGCATTGAAAAAAATGATCAAGTAAGAAATCTTGGCACTGAAAGGTTGGCTGGTGCTGATTATAAAAACAGTGAATGAGGATGATTTCATGAGGAATATGAATCACAAATAAATAAAAAAATAAAATGAAATAAATAAAATAAATAAATAAAAAATAAAAGACCCTAATTTGCATCACATAAATTCTATCACCGTTTCATTGATGACATCTTCATCAAATGGGACAGGGATAAAGTCACATTTAATGACTTTTACAACCATATCAGTAATTTCACTAGCTTCCTGAGATTCATGATCTTTCACAGCAAGTTCTCGGTCACATATTTACACATAACTATATCTAAGGATACTGAAAAGAAATGCCTCTTCAATAACCTGTACAGAAAATCAAATACGGTTAATTTGTCACTGCATACTAAAATCAAGCATCCCAAGATGACTAAGGGAAATGTTTTAAAATCTCATGAGAGGAGAACTGCATGTGTCTCCGAAGAGCTTAGGGATTTCATCACAAATGTAATCAGCCTACATCAAGACTTCTTGGCTAGGGAGTACAGCAATAGATTACTGAATTCCGTCCTCAATTACCTCAGAAGTTTAAAAGAGGTAGAAGACCCCATTTTAGGGGTCAGCAGAATCAAACATTGGTATCCACATGAGGACAAAAGAAAAAGAAGCATGGCACTCACTTTTACAGTAGATTATAAAACAATCGGAAAGAGCATGACCAACAATGTGGATAGTGATTAGAGACAAACAAATGGAAAAACTTCTAGGACTCCATTTTTTTTTTGTTTTTGTAAGAGATCCATAAACATTAGAGACTGGGTAGAGTGCAAATTCAGACAGGAGGAGGACAACAGAGGAACTTACCCCTGTGGTCCACTTTTTGCACTTACAGCAAATACATGAGCAACATGGACTACTTATTTTGTCCAGTACTGAGGAGAAAAATCAACAGAACTTATTCTGGTAATTGCAACACTGCTTTTGTGATATACTGTGCACAGTGTAATAGCTGCAGTTGTTTTTATGTAGGAAAAATTGGGAACAAGTTCAAAATCAAGATGGCACATCACCTTAAATTTTTCGTCAGGAAGCTGAATTTACACTTGCTTCTAGGGGAATCTAAATATGAAAGGTCCACCTTCTATATTCCAAGTGATTATAATCCACCTCTGGAACCAACTTTAAAGTTATTTGAAGAAGTTATGGAATTAGACTTGAGGGCTCTGGTTAACAAGGACAGTAAGGTCTTTAATACAAATAATAATAATAAATATAGGAAACCCAATACTACCCCAGAGGAAATAGATTTTCTGAAATTATTCAGAAATCTTAATGTGAGGGCTATAAAACCAGATAAGGGTGGGGGGCTGGCCTTATTTGATAATTGTGATTACATCTCCAGAGTGGCTGAAATGTTTGTAAATGACACCTACTTGAAAGTTAGTATAAATGAAATGAACCGTGCACATAGGTTAGTTAAGAGCTATTTTAGCGACCTTTTTATTGAAGGTTACATAGACATAGATATGTATAACTACATCAAATGTGAATGGCCAAAAATTCCTCTATTCTTTGCTACTCCCAAATTACATAAGGACTTATCCAACCCGCCTTTCAGACCACTGATAGACGGAAGAAATTCCTTTACTTATGCAAGTGCTAAGTTAGTAGATAATATCCTGAAAAAATACTTAGCTAATGAAACTCAAATTAGTAAGGACTCGTGGGCTTTCTTAACGAAAATAAATGACATTGTCTTTAGTGACGATTTAAACTTTCTCACTATAGATGTCATCGACTTGTATACTGTGATACCCCACGACACAGGGGTCGAATGGGTCAACTTATACCTGGTAAAAAAAGGTGCACCATCTAGTGAAATTTATTTAGTTACATCATTACTTGATATAATCCTGACAAATAATTTCTTTTTGTTCGATAACGAACTTTATCGTCAAAAATGCGGAGTAGCTATGGGTTCCCCAGCAGGAGCCAGCTTTGCAAACACAGTTATGGCCTACTGGGAGAATGAATATATCTTGAACTCAGACCAGTGGAGTGGAAGGTTTTTTTACTATACTAGATTCCTCGACGATATTTTTATATGTCTTAAAGGAAACCTTAACACAGCAAAAGACGTAGTAGACTATATGAATAAATCAACGAACTTTCTTAAATTCACTTTCAACTTCCAAGATAATGTTATTAATTACTTGGATATTGAATTGACTAAAGATCTAGTTTATCAACAATACATAGCTAAGATATATAGAAAAACTATGTATAGTAATTCTTTCTTACACTTCTCAAGTCTACATCCTTACTGGCAGAAAAAGGCAATAGTCAAGGGCCAGGCTATTAGAGTAGCTAGAATGGTCACAAGGGATGTTGACTTTATGATGGAGTGTAGTGTAATTGAAGAGATGTTTTACCATAGAGGTTACCCTAGGCAATTTCTTAAAGAGATCTTCGAGGAAGTAGTAAACAAGAGGACCAATGGGACTATTAGGCCTTTGCTGAAAGATAGATCCATGGCTAATGGAGAAGAGGGAACTACAGACAGGATTGACTCAGGCCCCGGGTCGAATGACATCCAAGATAGTAGTATAACTCACTATAGGATAAATCCACAACTAAGTAATAGCACTGGGAGTAGCAAAGAAGAAAACCCTAGGTTCATTACAACTTTCAGCTTGGAAAGTAACACAATCAGAAAACTAATGGAGAAGAATTGGTCTATATTCCTCAATGACAAAAGATGTCCCTTAGGAGCTAGTAATTTCCCAAAAACAACTTACAGGAAAGGGAAAAATTTGAAAGCACTTCTCGAAAGAAAAGCTCATAATAGTAAAGACAAAGGAACTTTTTGTTGTGGTTGCTGCAAATACTGTAAATATATTAAGAAAGGGAACAAACAGGTAATTAATAACAAGACATATACCTTAAATACCAAATTAGACTGTAATTCTAAAATGGTGGTTAATGGGGCTTTATGCACAGTATGTGCATGCTTCTATATAGGGAAGACAGAAAGGAGGCTAAGAGATAGGATACACGAACACGTTAATGCCATCTCGAATTTAAAAACTGATAATGCCCTAAGCAAACATATTTCTGCCTTTCCTAGCCACAACTTTAAATTCATAGGACTCGATCAAATTCAACCTGATAGTAGAAGGGGACCTTATAACTTACTATTGGAAGAGCATGAACTATCATGGCAACTTAGAACAAATGCCTTTATGGAACCAGGACTGAATGAGCACTGTAATATTCAATGCCTCCTGAAGTTAAGGAGCCTTAATAGATAATACTCCCTTAAACTAGGGGTTTTTTTTTTTTTTTTTTTCTCGACCTTTTGTTCTACCTTTTTTCTACCTTTGCCTAAGAATTAACATATATAAATAACTGCCGGTTACCGGCTAAGCATTAGTGGGTCGGGAACCCCTCTAAGATCCACAAATTAAATTGAGTCTGTAATAGGTACTTCTACAAAACTATGAAGGACTTACCCTGGCTATGAATTTATAAATATTATAAATTTATAAATTTCTAAATACTATAAATTAAGCCAAATACACAAGATGTAAGGAAAGTATTATACTATTAGGACGTGTGGTATATAAATGCATTTCTCGAGGATAAAGATGTTTGGAGAGGTGTTAAGCATTCTTTGGTTATTTATCAAAAAGTATATAACATAATAGGTTTATAAAGGTTTTAAATAAACTTTCCTCATAAATAATTAGTATACGGCGACTATTTAATACCTTAAGCATACTGAGTATAGAGCGAAATGACTGAATATTTAGAATAGCCTAAGAATTTTTTCAACATCATAATAAAGCTTAAGGTATACTGTTAGCATTTAGCAAACATCATTGCCCACTTTAAATCTAAAGAATAGCTGGCTTTATTGGGAGCAGTGATAATTAAGTTAACTATGTAATCACTAATTGATGCTTAATTATATGTACTATATAAGCTGGAGGCTGTTATGTATGTTTTATCTGAAGAAGTCAACCTATTCAGGTCGACGAAAAGCGCTTTATGGTACTTGTGTTTCTACGTTATATTCGTGTGGTTTTATCTGTAATAGCAGTTGCAGTTGGAACTGAATAAACTTCAAGACTGTTTTATTCAACAAGAGGTGGTTTTTGGCCAGAAACTTCTTACTTTTTGGTTCTTTGGTTTTTGGTTAATTTACTTCGTAGAGTGCAAATTCAGACAGGAGGAGGACAACAGAGGAACTTACCCCTGTGGTCCACTTTTTGCACTTACAGCAAATACATGAGCAACATGGACTACTTATTTTGTCCAGTACTGAGGAGAAAAATCAACAGAACTTATTCTGGTAATTGCAACACTGCTTTTGTGATATACTGTGCACAGTGTAATAGCTGCAGTTGTTTTTATGTAGGAAAAATTGGGAACAAGTTCAAAATCAAGATGGCACATCACCTTTCTGGCATCACACTCCAGAGTCTCAAAAATCAACTACTGCAGCACTGCTGTGATTTCCCAGACAATGGAGGCTTCCACTTCCACATCCTGGACAAGCTCTTTATGAGTCTACTTGAAGGAAACAAAAATGCCATCCTCAAAAAATAGAGTTAAGCTGGCAGATCAGGCTGGATGCCTGCCATCAGGCATTTCCATCAAAATTGTACTTGTGCTCAGGAAACAAAACCATTAATCATGCAGCTAAAACACCTGCACTGTTTAACCCAGGATTTGAACACAGACTGTTAATTAACTCTAATCACAGCTGTTAATATGAAAAAGCCAATCAATGAATTAGATTTGTAAATCACTGCATCTACCTTGGTATGGTTTATCTGGTAAACTTTATTTATTTATTTTCTGTGATTCCTATTCCTCATCAAGCCATCCTTATTCATTATTTCTATAATCAGCACCAGTCAACCTTTCAGTGCCAAGATTTCTTACCTGATCATTTTTTTTCAGTGCTTTGGATACATTTCTCTATTCTATTATCAATATTAGCTGTTTAAGTTGGTACGTCTTCCAAACTATCATTTCCAGTCTTATTTCTTTTTTTATTTGCTTGTGCACTAGTATAAAAGCAGTATGAAAACAAGATGGCACCATGAACGGCAGCCTTGGTTCAGTGCTCTCCAGTATTCTCTTTGTTTTTGTTTATTTGTCCTGTTTGGTGTTCAACTGTAGTTAAGTATACTTGTGAAGAATTTTTAAATATTTGGCAATTCATTCCGTGCGGTTTGACACCGGATTTTTCACAATTAAGAAATTTTCTGGAGATCCTAGCTGGAGGAGCAGCAGCTCTCAGCAGGAGAGGTAGATACAGGTGGAAGTGAGCTGGTGCACTGGTTAGGCTGAGACAGAGAGGTTTTTGAACAGTACTCCCAATTTTACATCTGGCAAAGCTCCGCTCCCTATGCAAGAAGATGGATGAACTGTTACTTCTCAGTGAAACTCGCAAGGATTTTTCTCTTTCTTCTGTACTGTGTTTCACAGAAACTTGGCTAAATGAATCCATTCTGGACTCTCCATTACATCTGCCTGGCTTTCAACTTTACAGAGCAGATGGAATATTGGAGACATTAGGGAAGAGTAAAGGAGATGGAATCTGTTTTTATATCAATGAAGGTTGGTGTAATGATGTCACAGTGTTAAGCAAAATGTGCTACCCTGACTTAGAAATTTTTGTATTAATTGTAGACCTTTTTATTCACCTCGTGAGTTCTATTCATTTATTCTGGTTAGTGTTTACATTCCACATCAAGCCTGTGTGAGGGCGGCACTACAAATACTGTCTGATCAGATAATGTGCTTGGAGCAGAATTATCCAAACTCCCTTCTGATTATTCTGATGGATTTTAATAATCCAAATCTCAGCCATGAACTTCCTAAATTTACACAACTTATAAAGTGGTCCTACCAGAGACAGGAATACATTGGATCATTGTTATACAGTGTTAAAACATGCTTATTGCACTGTCCCCTATGCAGTTTGGGGCTTTTCTGACCACTGTCTGATTCATTTGCTTCCTGTCTATAAGAGCAAGTTAAAATCTGTTAAACCTGTGATCAATACAGTGAGAAGGTGGACCATTGAGGCAAAACTGAAGCTACAAGCCTTCTTTGATTGTACAGACTGGAGTGTCTTTGAAGATTCTGCTGCTAACTTGCATGAACTAGCAGACACAGTAACATCTTATGTCAGCTTCTGTGAAGATATGTCTGTCTCCACTAAGACCTTCTTAAAATTTAATAACAGCAAACCCTGGTTTACTGCTATACGTAAGCAGCTTCGTCAAGCCAAGGAAGATGCCTATGGAAGTGGGGATAGAACACTTTTTAGAAAGGCGAGGAACACACTGACAAAAGAAATCAAAGTAGCTAAAAACAACTAGTCTGAAAAGATGAAAACAAAAACAGTTTTTAGCCAATGACCCTGCATCAGTGTGGAAAGGTCTACAAAACATTACAAACTACAGGAAACCATCCCCCTACACTGCAGCTAATTACCAGCTGGCTGATGACTTAATGCTTTTTACTGCAGGTTTGATAAGCCTGAGGCTACAAAAGACACTATTACTAACTCTGTCAGTGTTCAGACTTATATAACTCTCTCTTTTACACATCCTCACATTCAGCTTGCATTAATTATTTCTGTGGAAGATGTATATCATTTTTTTTAAAGACAGCAAACTAAGAAAGCAGCTTGTCCAGATGGTGTTTCACCCTCCTGTTTAAAAATGTGTGCTGATAAACTGGCTCCTGTTTTAACTCAGATATTTAATAAATCATTAGAGCTGTGTGAAGTTCCCTTATGTTTCAAACAAGCCACAATCATTCAAGTGCCTAAAAAATCCACTATAACAGGACTGAATGACTACAGGCCTGTTGCTTTGACATTGGTGTGCATGAAGACTTTTGAGAGGCTGGTGTTAGCTCACTTGAAGGATATTACAACTCCTTCATTGGACCCCCTTCAGTTTGCTTATCGAGAGAATTGGTCAGTGGATGATGCAGTTAATATGAGCCTGCACTATATCTTGGAACATCTTGACAACCCAGGGACATATGCAAGGATTCTGTTTGTGATCTTCAGCTCTGCATTTAATACAATTCTTCCAGAACTACTTCAATTGAAATTCTCCCAGTTTCCATTCCTGCTTCCACCTGTCAAGTGGACCACCAATTTTCTAACTAATAGGAAATAACAGGTGAAACTGGGGAAATTTACATCTAGCTATTACATGGTCAACACAGGTGCTCCTCGGGACTGTACCTCTAAGGACCCCTCTGTCAAACTTATTAAATACGCAGGTGATACAACTATCATTGGGCTCATCAGGAATGGTGATGAGTCTGCATACAGATGGGAGGTTGAGCAGCTGGCCCTTTGGTGCAGTCAGAATAATCTGGAACTGAACACTCTTAAAACTGTGGAGATGACAGTGGACTTTAGGATTGGTACTACAGTATTATCCCCCCCTTTATATTTAATACTGCTATGTCAGTTGTGGAATTCTTCAAGTATTTGGGATCTATAATCTCCCGGGACTTGAAGTGGGAGACCAATGTAAGGTCCACCATAAAAAAGGCACAACAGCGAATGTACTTTCTGCGACAGCTGAGGAAGTTCTACCTTCCACAGGAGCTGTTGATTCAGTTCTATACAGCAGTCATTGAGTCTGTTCTCAGCTCATCCATAACAGTGTGGTTTGGATCTCTGTGTAATCATGACAAAAATAGATTACATCAAATAGTCAGGTGTGCCGACAATATCATTGGTGCTAGTTTGCCCTCCTTACAGGAACTGTACTATTCCAGAATCATGAAAAAGGGCAGGGAGAATTATCACTGACTCTTCACATCCAGGCCACCATCTTTTTGAACTATTACTATCAGCCAGATGTTATAGAGTAATACGCACCAAAACAAGCATATATAAGAACAGTGTTTTCCACAGGCTATCAAGTTCACAAGCGATTAACTCAGCTTATTAGGTTGACGTATTCTTTTTACCAAGCCTCCAATGATTCTGTAGTATTGCTTACGTATTAATACTTGTTTCTTTCAGAGTTTATTTCAGTATTTAAGTTGCACTTTGCATCTTGTATGTATATGTACATTTACTTTTTTGTCTTGTTCTTAATAGTTGCATGTATGTCATTTGTTTTGTTCTTAATAGTTGTATGTATGTTGTTTATGTAATTCATTCTTGGAGAGTCACTGAAACCGGAGTCAAATTCCTTGTATGCATGCATACTTGGCCAATAAATGTGATTCTGATAAGTACATTAATTCATGCCACATATTTGCAACCAAAGCTTTTCCTATTGCTAGAATCAATATTGTATCATTTTCTTCTGATATCTAGCCATAAATCTGTAGCTACATTGATTACTGATAACATTAATACAAAGCCAATAACATACCCTTCATTATCTGTATGAAATGTATACTCACTACTATTTATCTTTCATTTAGAACAGTCAGCTTACACAATATCAGTCTTCGTAGCTCTGTTTCCTGTTTAAAATGATACATTTAGAACTTCTGATTTCCTAGTTACTTTATTTTTGTATCTGTGTCTCATAGTTATAACAAGTTCTAGTTCTAAAATCTGTAGTTACAATGAACTCCCGTCTCTTGTTTTGGATCTGCAATATAAAAATTTCTAATTTCTTTCAAATGTCTTCTCATCTGTCATTATCTGACTTTCTGTTTATATTGTAAACATTCATCAGACTTATGCTGTTATTTAAATAGCAGATTTCTGTTTCCAAAATGTCTTTAGAAATTTTAATCAGCCTTAGTTTAAGTGCCTAACCTTTAAAACACTTCTTAACACTTCTATTATTCTACCATGTCTGTTTCTGTTATTGTCGGGATTTCATATTTAACAGAATTTATACTGTTGAACTGATTCTACTCTCTCAGTCAGGTTTCCTGTAAGTTTATCACATCAAAGAACTATAACACAGACTACAGTTCTTGTCACTTATCTTCTTGATCAATAAAGTAGTGCTCCATGAGGCTATTATTTAATGGTTCTGCAGCTTTCACAATCTTAAAATTATTTTCTTTGGAGTATTGCTACCCCCATGCCATATACCTCTCTTTTGTTCCATCCAATTGTTTTTTACTTGCCTTCTTCAAATCTTTGTGATTTTTTTCTTTTGTTTTTTTTTCTCCACTGTTGGCTGCCTATCAGCAGCCTGTGATCTATTGATCTGTTCCTTCTGCTCATGGGTAGCACCATTCCTGAACTATGTCTTCTCTGAGAGGGAAGAGAAGGTCAAAGAGCCATCATTCTGACAACCATGTCAGTGGCATGACCACCTGCAGCACCGTGGAAAGCCCATCTACACCCTCATGAATGTGTGCATACTTCAAACACAAACTGCAAAGGGCTACCATAACTACCGTGGCTGGACCCTGGTCTACAACCCTATTCATTACCTGCAGGACTTTGCCTGAATGGTGACAATCAACCAACCAGAATTACCAATCCTACACTTATAACAGGTGAGTCTGGATTGACTGCTCAATACCATCATCCTCTACCCAACCTTACTGCATTCAAGCCACGAGTCGACCTTAGGTCATCTGGGTCATAGGGATTTATCCTTCTATACCATAGAGATGGGTTATGCAATTTTCCTGAGCACCACAAATCAGTTTTTGTTATTTTTCGAGCAGTGAGTTTCATATTTGATGTTTTTAATATCAACTGCTCAACAATCATGAAATGCAGAGAACTAAGGATGGAAAAAGTGTGAAAAAAACCTACAAATGCAAACAGATGGAGTGATGCTAACAGGTGACTATTTCTTCAATATTTAAAAAAAATTAACTGATGCACTGCAAAATGCAAAAAATATTGACATTAAAAAAGAAAACAGCAATATAACATTTAAAAAGTCCACTTTTTAATTTACTTGTCTCAGGCATTAACGGTTCTGTACAACCACTTAGGTCATAATACAATAGAGGTTCTTCATGACTCATGCTTCTTTTTTATCCGGTCACCTTAATTTTAATACTTTGCTCTCCAACAGCAGTATTACAGAAATAACTTTCAAAATTGCTTAGATGTTAATAAACTGTTGTAATGCCATGATAACACAGTGAATATACATGCTTAAATAAATGATTTACTGACAAACAGCTAGTTAACTTTATGAAATGAATTGAATCATACTTCACTTCCAAAACATTTTTTGCCTTCAGGTGAAATAAGTTTTTTTTTTTCAGAACTAAGTTGCTGTAAAATAAACTTCTTCAAAATTAAGTTGCTGCTCGAATGCAGCATAGGGTCATAGGAAGTTACTAGGCTATTGGCCCTGAGGCCCTTACAAGCCTAGCCAAGAATTTAGCCCATGTTCCAACAAGTTAGCACCCTATTCCCCTGTCCAGCAGGGACACAGGTGGAATCCCAGGGGTGTATTTTCTGTTCGCCATCCAGTTATCCAGGTTGTGCTTCAAAAGGTTTAGTGAGGTACTCTGCTTTATGTGGAGAGGGAGTCTATTCCACAAAAGGGGGAGTCTCTGGGATACAAATCTGTCCCACCAAAGAATCCTATTGATGTGACAGACCAGGTTGAGGTCACGTGTGCGGGTTACTCGAGTGGAGCTTGACTTGCAGATATGCAGCAGTCCCATCAGGACGGGGTCTGAGATTGCTTTGTATGCCAGACAGAGGTCAACTCTGAGGAGTCTGTAGAAGACTGAGTTGAGGGACAGGGCTTCTAGCCTATCTGTGTAGGGTAGATGTTTGAGGCCCTGGATTCTCCAGGTGAGGAACCTCTGTGGTCTCTCCAGCTGCTGCATGTGTTTTGTGAGGTACATGCCGAAAGGGGCATTGTACTCAATAATGGGACTTATAAGGGAAGAATACAGGTATGTTATGCCACCTTGTCCCTGGATGAGATACCCTTACTAATGAGGTGGGCCAGGTAGAAAGTTTTCTGTACAATGGAGGCAATATAGTGGTCAAAAGTCAGTTTGCTATCAAGCTGGGTGCCCAAGTCCCTCACTACTGATTGCGTGCTTAGGACCTTATTATCAATGTGCTAATTTTTGGAGACATCACTCTCCCCAAAAGGGATGATGATGCATTTTTTGGCATTCAGTTTGAGGCCATGTTTCTGGCACCAGTCATTTGTTTGGGTGAGACCCTCTTGGAGGATGTCCACCTCACTAGATGAATTGATGACAGCACCCAGCTTGCAGTCATCTGCAAACCTAGTCAGACATAGCCCACTAAATTTGGCCTGCACCTCCAAGAAGTATTTCCCAAAAAGCAGAGGCCCCAAGATCCCTGGGGTACACTGCTTGTTAATGATCTACTACTTGAGGTGGCTTCCCCTATTTTAACTAGGTGGAATATATCAGTGAGCCAGTTTGCTACCCATCTGGTAACATACGGATTGATGCCTAGTTGAGAGAGTTTATCTATTATACCTGGTGCGGAATAATATCGAAGGCTTTGGCCAGGTTAAGGTAGGTAGTGTTCACCATCTTCCCTTCGTGTATGGCCTTGATGACTGTCTCAAATAAGTTGACCAAATTTAACAGGCATGACCTTCCCTTGACAAAACCAAACTGTATGGGATCAAGTGTCTGGAGGTTGCCAATATCCTTGTTAATGAGGTCCATGATAATTACTCTATGGCCTTGCAGATCAAGCTAGTTAGGCTGATGGGTCTATAATTTCCTAGATTGGTGGACATCCCACCTTTGTGCAAAGGGATGACAGTTGCTGCCCTCCACTCGGCTGGGACAAAGCTGGTACTCAGGCTTTGGTTGAATAGGGTGCCTAATGGTGCTGCAAGTTCATGCCTGAGTTCATGTAGGATGCGGCCTGGGATGTTATCGTGTCCCATGGAGGCTATATTTTTTGCCTTTGAAAGGGCAATGAAGACTTTCTCCCTAGAGATAAGGGGAGGGGGGCAGGTACTGGGGGTGTCCTGTTTTACTGATGGAGGGGACAGAGGAGTGCAGTTTTCACTGAACCTGTCTGCCAGCAGGTTGGAATTATCTATAGCGTTTGTGTATGTGTTGTCCTTGACCACCAGTTCTGAGCAGATCTGGGTGCTTCCCTTGAGACTGCGGACATATGTGAAGAAGGCCTTATGATTGTCTTTAGTTGATGTGGCCAGTTTGGACTCAAAGTTTGCTTTGGAGGATTTCACTAGTGCTCTTATTTGCTTGTTCAAGCTAAGGAGAGATTACTTCCAATTAAGCACCTGCTCCTTCTTGGTCCTGGACAGCAATTTTTTCCTTTTATTATAAAGTTTATTTATTGTAGATGTCCACCAGACAGGTTTACTCTTCCTTGAGGAGGAGGATTTCATCCTGTTTTATATTCCTGATTCCATGCAGGTATATAAATGCTCATATAGTACTTTGTTGTAGGTTTGGACATATGTCCTAGTTCCTATAGAGGGGGAAGGGGCTGTGAAGCTATTTATACCTTCCCTCAGGAGATTGTAATCAGCTTTGGAGAAGTTTTTTCGTTTGACCCTAGCTGGGGGTAGGGGTTGGGGGAGATGGTGACTTTGAAAGTGATTGCTTTGTTTGTCAGATCTTACCAGAGATGATGACACTGCAGTGGTTACTCATATTGGTTAATACCAAGTCTAAGATATTTTCACCTCTTGTGGGGGTGTCAACCAACTGGTCCAAGGCATTTGCATTGACAAAATCAAGGTATCTCTGGACATTTGTGTTTTGGCATGAGTATTTCTTCCAGTCTATGATTGGATAGGTAAAGTCACCCTGAATCAGTTTAAAGGGTTGAATTTTGATAGATTCGAAGAGGTCCAGATAGGTGGAGCGGGCATCTTGAGTCAGAGTTGGAGGCCTATAGCTAGCTATGATTTGAATAGGGGTCTTGTCAATTGTTAACTGCATGTGGAGTGTTTCCTGTGCATCATACTGTTTGACCAGCCTAGAGGTGTGTATGTCTTTTAAATATATTGCAGCTCTGCCTCCTTTTGTTTTGCTACTCAAGGTTTGGGGTCTGAATGAATGATAGGATGAGTAACCTGGTATGGCTGAGGTCGACTCTGCAACTTTGAACCAGGTTTCTGTAACTGCACAAATGTCAGCTTCTTCCAGGGTTAAGAATGCTTGCAATGAGTGCAGTTTCATGTTTAGACTCCTAGTGTTTAGCAATATGACCTTTAATTTACGTTTTGATCAAATTTTCATGTTGGTAGTTTTGACCTCATGGATTTGGCTAAAAAAAGCACTATGGGGAGGCAAGAGCCTTTGCCAGGAGCCTGAAACCCAAGGGAGACAGTTGCAGGCTATCTCTGGCAAAGTATCGTGGTTTGCCAGTCATGTCATCCCAGGCTGTCAGGTACTAGATCCCCTTGGAATGACACAAGAAACTAAACCAATTGTTAAAGTCAATCATTTTCTGTTTGTATTGAGGCATAATTCTGGGTGACGGTAGAATTCTGCTTAAGGCTAGGAACATACCTGCCTGGGAGACATACTCAGTGAGCTCGATTATGTCTCTCTTGATATAGTCCAGGGAGATATGTCTCAAGTCATTCACTCCAACATGGACTATGACAGAGTCATAACAGTACCTGTTGAGAGACTTGAGTGCATTGGTGATATTATGGATTCTGGCACCCGACAACAACTAACTGTGACTTTCTCCTTATCCAGCCTTGTGAGGGGCACATCTGTGTGTCTCACAATGGAGTCTCCTATGACTAATATGTTGGGTTTAAGTTTAGGCCTTAGTGGCTGTGACACACAGGTGTGTGGACTATGTGTGGTGTGGTGGGGTGGCGTGGACCTTGGAGTTCGCATGCGTTTATGCCTCAGAGGTCTCTTTTGTTTGGGTATGCTTTTGTTGAGGATCTCTGCATATGTGGTGGTGTGTTGTGTAGGTGTGGGTGGTGTTTGAGGTGTGGTGTTTGTTTTGCCAACCTTCTCAGTGCCAGATATACTGGTTTGTGGAGGAGAGAGCAATGCCGCTAGGTGCTTGATGTATTTGCATCTTTCACAAATTGTGTTCCTATGTGGTAGTAGTAGAGAGTTGTCAATGTACATGAGGCAGTAGGCAGTTGCTACACTGTCTCAGGATTCCCATATCAACTAGACTGGCAGGAAAAAATGTAGAAAATTGTCCATCCATATTTGTCAGAAACTGAAAGAGCTAAGAGGGTAAATTGAGGAAGGTCTACGAGAAGTACTACTAGATGATAACACAAGTGCTACCAAGGGAAGATTTATAGCTGGAATACCTCAAAAAGGGTTAAAAAACATCCAGCTGAAGCTCTGGATACAGCAGACCTGTAGTTAGATTGTGCTACTCAATTTTAATGTTAAGAACACAGTAAAAAAATGCAAAATGAAGCAGAGATTAATCACTTATAGTCAAAAGAACAGAATTCTCAGCATGAAAAAAATATAGTTAAACAGCAACAAAATGCAGTAAAATGCAGTTAAACAGTAATGAATTGCAGTAGAGAGCAATGAAATATAGTTAATCAGTAGATTGCTTTGAAACAATAGCTTACAAATCACAACAGTAACAGACAGCACTAATAAAGCAGCGGTTCAGTAAAATACTGTCATCAATTTAGTGAGGCTACCAACAAGCAGTAATAAATATGGCAAATTAAATGCAGTTGAACTCCTAAGCACAAGCAGCAAAATGAAGTAGGAAGAGGTAAAGGTTTTTTTTTTTAGCAGAAAGTGAGGAGGACAGACGATAATATGATAATTCAAGTCTGAGAAGCTAAAGGGGTGGGCCTTTACAAAGTTCTCACTATAAACAGTAGAATGAGCTGATATAATGTGACTGGGGGGAGTGTCCAGTATCAACTTTATACTAGAGGTGGGCAACTCAAAGCCGACAAGCTTTAGGACCACAACAACAGCTGGGCAGGTGGGTGGAATAAAAAAACAGTTGCACACATTAAACAGATATGTTCCCTGATCTCCACTCTGCTATGATCTCTAACTTGAACAACTGATATTTTTCAAACTGCTGATTTTTGACCACCTGTACCAACTCTCTCTCTCATCGTTGAAAACATTCATCAACATATATATATATATATATATATATATATATATATATATATATATATATATATATATATATAAATATATATATGTACACACACACACACCTTGTTCCAGGGTAGCTACAAGTCATCAGAGAACACTTCACCTGCAATGTCTTATAGTACACACATTACATTTCTAAATTATTTTGGTTTGGAGATTGTCTCCCAGCTTTTATAAAGAATTATGTGTAGCTCAGTTACACAATCCAGTTATTATAATTAATAAATAAAAATGGATAGCTATGGCACTTGTGGCAAATGATTATGATATGGTCTTCTCAGAAAATATATATACATCATCAAACTATACTCTCCACACCTCTCAACCTTTTAACACAAACAATCTGGAGAAAGCCTAAAATAATCAGTGGACAAAGACCTAAAACTAGGGACATATTTTAAATATTGCTCTTACAAACTTAGAAAGTTACTAGACTAATGGGATTTGTGTTACAGTGCATTTTCTGAAGGATATGAAATATGAAACTCAAATGTATGTCATTATTTAGTGACCTAATTCCTCTGTGATTTTCCAGAAAACCACAAATGTTATGAAAAAAAAAAAACAAAACAAAAATAGGAGGTGGAAATTTGGACATTCTATGAAAATCTGGATAGTTGAAAGTTATCATAGTCTCCATTTTTTACTGGTGCCTTCACAGTTAATCTGGGCATGTGCCAGTGCATCCAGGTTAACACATTATTGGATATGCAAATGTGCATATCAGTACATGCAACAGCATCAGGGAATCGCAAATCGGTGTCCCGGTATAAGACATAATCTGTGATAACTGTGCGATACAACAATGTGCAGGACAACGGAAAAGGGTTTTCTGTTATCTGTATTCTAAAGCTGCAAACGCGATCTGGGTCACATTTTGTGCACCAGAAAGGATTTTTCCAATTTATTGTTATACAAATGAAACTGTTCTGTTGAGATGTACTGCATGTGTTCTGATTTACAATTAGCAAATAAGGCACACGTACTTAAGACTTATCCTCTCAAAAGAATGATTTGTGCCACAAGTGGTACAAAGAGCTGTTTAGATAGTTGTGAAGTTTAAATTTAGTGCAATGTATGAGACTAAAATTAAGTTTAAGGAGTATGTGGTTCATTGTGATTCACTAATTAAGAAAAGAAGCTTAAGGATATGTTTGTCTGTTTCTTCCAGGTTATAAAAAAGTGGGAAATGAATGTAGAAGGCAGTAAAAAGTGTAGGAATATCATATTGCCTAGAGAGAGAGAGAGAGAGAGAGAGAGAAAGAAGCATCAGCAGTGGAATCCTTGATTTATTCTCGTGCAGATAAATGGCTGCAGCTACAGAACTTTATAAAGGACTATAGAGCTGTGGAGACTTAGGATTGTAAAATGGAGGCTGTACATAGAATTACAATAAAAATAATGAACAACAGAAGTTCACTGATCACACTAAGTATGGCGGCTTAACATAACTGTTATGGATTTGCTGGTTTTGTGTGTCTGTGTGGGAAGAACATGATAACATTTTTCATATATTTCGTGGAATTAAAAATGTTTGAGAATGGACAAGCACTTCCAAGAAGAAAAGTATAAAAACAAAGAAACTTAAAGTAAAGATAAAGGGAAAAACAGTTCTCTCAAGGTGAAGGTATTTTTTCACTGAGGAGATTATGGATATGTGGAATATATCTCAAGAGAAAGTGTTAGGGAATCCAAAACTGTGACAAAAGTCAGGAATACCGAGACAGACACAGGGTAAGTATGGTGGAGGTGCAGAATGAAAAAAAAATGCTATAAATAGGCACAATAGTCTCATGAAATGAAAATCAGATAACTCAGATAAAACAGTTCTGCCTTTGGTATTATGAGCACAATACATCAAACGATTAATTTGGTAAACTGAGGAAAATGTACTCTTTGACCATGTAGGCATCGAACAACAGCAAGTTGCAGCAAAATGGTGAATAATTCTGTCAAGTGAGAGAATAAATAAAAGCAGACCCTTTAAAGGAGCAGCATTAATTCACAATAAAGTGATCAATGACTTGAAAAAGAGGCATGCAGGCTGTATTAAATACCTCACTGCTACGTTACACCATGATTTATGATGTAGATAGAAATGTGAAATAGTGTGGTACAAAAGTCACAAATCCATAAGATATCACAAATGACGCGTTCAGTACTGCCTGTGTCACTTCAGATAATTAATGGGCTATGTGGCTACCACTATCCTTCCCAACACACACACAAACACACACACACACAAATGGTACAGGTGCTATGTTGGTATCTGTTGCTTTTTTTTTTTTTTTGCGGTGGTAGGTCATGCAAAATTTAAAAATATATATATAAGATTAACCCAAGTTACAGTCATGTTACTCACAATCCAACAAAAACTGGAAGGCAGAGACTGCCACTGGGTCCTTAACAACTAATGAATGCTAAGTTTCTCTGTTTTATT
The DNA here is from genome assembly GCF_019279795.1 of Protopterus annectens. Classification (NCBI taxonomy): domain Eukaryota; kingdom Metazoa; phylum Chordata; order Ceratodontiformes; family Protopteridae; genus Protopterus; species Protopterus annectens. The sequence goes on along the minus strand of NC_056739.1, from coordinate 1,788,361,329 downwards.
TATTTATTTATTTTAATAGCAAAAGAAAACAAAAGGAAAGTTAAATGGATCTTGTTTCTGAACCTCAAGACAAGTGAGTGTTATGGCTCTAAACTAGTTAAGTTCTATACTCTGCTAGACATTACATACTGTGAAAGAAAACAACTGCATATGAAAATAAAATCTCTTTCTCATTGCTACTGAAAAAAAAAACTTAGCAGTGAGTTAAAGCAGCTGATCATATACTAACTATAATTTTTTTCTAAATATTTTTAAGATATCAAGATATACCATTTCTGCATAAGATCCTGTCTTTGCCAAGGGGGTGTTATCAGGATATATAAAAGTGGGAAGTCAATGTGAGAGGGCACTAAGGAGAGGAAAAAACATCAGCATGCACAGAGAGAGATGTGTGCCAATCCTGCTGTAAATTATTTTATAACATTTAATACACTGAATTCTAGTTTAACATCAGACTTTCACAGCAAAGCAGTTTCAGTACACACCAATTACATTCTAATTTTATAATTCCTGATCTAATTCACAGCACTAAATAAAATCATTTTAAATATGGATTTACAGTGATGTAAGAACATAGTAAAATACAGCTAACAATAGTCCACATTCAAAATGAAAGAAAATCACATTAAAAATATAATGATGGATATAAATACCACAACACACATGGGATTCGTTTATGCTAATTAATATTGCTGCTTTATGAAAATTCTGCACACATTCCTCATAGGTATGATATCTCATATTGTTTTATTTTCCGACACAGAGTTTTTTCTTTTTTTTCCCAATGGGGGGGGGGGGGGCAAAGTAAAACAGAAGTGTAAAGTAAAACAACAAGCAGAAAGTTATTTCACAGGGCGAATGTATCTTTATTCGATAACCATGTAAGTGATGTTAGTCCAAATCCTTCTCAATGTCAATGGGAAAAATTTGGCTAGAACATTGGAAAATCACCATAGTCTTTCTAAAACAAGAATCAGTGGATCTTTAACAACCCACCGAACTGACAATAACTCATGTACCTGGGATCTCAATTTAAGGCTCACAGACAGGACCCAGGAAGTTAGAAATGGGGAGTCCACCTCTACAAAGAGGCCAGTCAGAAGTGGAGTCCCTCAGGGATCAATCCTTGGACTGCTCCTTTTTGGCATTTACTTCTCAGAAGTCAAGGCCAATGTCACTGGTCTCTGGCTGACTAAATTTGCAGATGATTGCAAATTAGAAGCTGTCATTGAATCTCACACTGACATAAATGTTCTGCAGGAGGGGCTGACACAGACAAACAACTGGTATCAGAGCCATGGACTAAAACTAAATGCCAAGGAATGCATAATAGTATCCTTTGGGAAGTCATCAATCCCTGATAACTATTATATTGACAACACGCCCCTTAGAGTTGACCCAGTAGTCAGGGACTTAGGGACACATATAGATAGTAATCTTGCCTTTGGCCACCATGTGTCTATACTGGTGAGGAAATCATTCTGTGTTGCACAATGTATAAACAAAGGTATGGCATCTAAGTCCAAGGAAGTCATTGTTCCACTGTATTCAGCATTCATCAGACCTATCTTTTGGTACAATGCCCTCTTTGGTATGTACCTAATGAGGCATATCCAACAATTGGAATGTCCACAGAGATTCCTCACTAAAAGAATACAGGGTATAAGTAAAATGTCCTGTGCAGACTGCCTCAAAGCCCTATCCCTGTATTCTGCCTCCTACAGGCTTTTGAGGGGAGATCTATGCCTGGCATACAGGGCATTGTCAAACCCCACTCTGATGGACCTCCAGTATATCCACAAAACAAACAGCACCAGAATTACCCATTGTAAATACTTAAACCTTACCTGTGACATAAATAGGACCTGCTGGAGAGATAGGTATGCATCCCAGAGACTACCCCATCTATGGAACAGGCTCCCCATCCATGTGAATCAGAGTTCCTCCCTAGCCCAATTCAAGTGCAACTTGGACAATTAGATGGGAAACTGGAAATTCATCCCTGGTTTGACACCTATGTCTCTAATGGACACAGGTGACCTTTAAATGGTTCATCTCCCAGGCCCATGTTTACACTTATCAAGGGAACTAAAACTTGTCAGAGATTTGGGATGCATGGCTAGGCTTAAAATGACCCTTGTGGTTATTAGTCCATTATACACCTATGAACCTAATTCTCATCAGAAGTACAGCACCATGTTAGAACAGTGCTCTCTTACTGTACAGGATTCCATCATTAATGCAACATGAAGCAAATGCATGCTTTGGGGATAGAACCCAGATCCTTTTGATTTTCTGACGTATAAGAATATGCAGCATGCTTTGCAGATGACACTGGTACAGCCTTCACTATATTTAAATCTTTCATACAGATTTGCTCTGCTTGCTTTATTAATTGGTTAAGGGCTACTAGGGCAATAGATCCCTGTATTCACTGACAGCCTGGAAACACTGGCTAGGTAACATACTTATTAAGGCAATACAATGTGCAGCTGATGGATGATGGTTGTACCATCCATACAACCTTCAACTCTGCAGAATGCAGTTTCCTAAATACTTGCTGTCAGCCTGGGCATACCTTTATGCAGTATGTTATATTCTACAAAATAGATACCTCTGCTGGAATGCTGTAGATGCATTACATTTCTATTATAAATTTAAAAAGTAAATGTTGTGAAATGGAATTTTGTTACGAAGTAAGAATGCAACAGAAATTTAGAAATATAAAATAAGGTATAAAACATTTTTTTTAAAGGCAGGTAAAAGTGTTCGTTTTGTGACCTTTGCAATGGTATTTACAGAATTCAACATATGCACAAGCTTGACACTCTCCTGAACTTTGGACTTATACACCAGCTAAACCTCTAGGGTTAAAGGTGAGTGGTGCTCACTTAAAGCACTTATATTGTGGGAGATTAACCAATTAAAGAGTCGAATGTAATGATGTCAAAGAATGAGTGGTACTGCAGCTGACAGGACGCTGGCATTACTTCTTCAGACACGCAAGGTCTGAAAGGTCACCTTAGTTTGAGACACATTCATTGTCCATTTACCATGGGAATCACTTTCAGAAGTTTATTTTTGCTTCCTTTCTTGCCTCCTAGTATAGGAAAAGCTTTTCCATCCTGTGAAATTGTAAATTATATCAAGCTGGAGTTGTAATGGAAACCATAAAAGCATCCTCCATGCCTAACAAATTTAGACCATAACATTTAAATCAGATTATCTATACATTTACTTCATTGATAGAGCAGAACATTTTAGTCTGTGTGCACTGAGCAATTAGTTTGTAAAAGTGCCTGTATTAATTAACACCTTGACTTAATTCCACTACACTGTTTGGGTACCTTTTGGACTTGGGATGGGAATTTATGGACTGCATCTCTATGCTCAGATAAGGCAATTAGTTAAAACAAAAATGATTATGGAGAGTGAACATATTTTAAAGTAATAGACACTGTTATATTTAACTGAAAATGCTTGCATGTACGTGCTCAGTATATAAAAACCTAAGCTCATATATTTTAAGTTGTCAGGTAAAAATAAATGTTGGACAGCAACGATTAAAGAATATTGATTTTTCCTGTAAAATAATACTTTTAAGCTGTTTTATCGAAACAATTTTTATGGCTTATAGATCCTTAAGCAATGAAGCAGGCTGTACGAATGAATTGCCTGGCCTTTTCCGAAGTACTGGCTAATATTAAAATCTTTGCATGTGTAAAATAATTTTATCAGCACGTCAGACAAAATATAAATTCCATTAAAATTTTGAAAGTAAATATAAACAATCAAAATTAAGGAGGTGTCATGTCTTAGAAAGAGATCTTGCTCATTAGAACTGTACTGTTTATTTGAGAAAAATGCGAGATTCACTTTAAGTGCTTGTGACATGCCTGCTGCCACTTGATCAGATAGGCAAGTGCTCGAACTCCCAGTAATTCGATCTTCTGTAGCTACTTAGCTCCCAAAACTCTACCCAATAGAACTGTATAGCCCTAATACTCCCAACACTCTACCCAGTAAAACTGTATAGCCCTAACGAAACCCTAACCATAACACTCCCAACATTCTGCCCAATAAAACTGTATATCCCCTGATGGAACCCTAACACTCCCAACACTATGCCCAATAAAACTGTATAGTGGTAACGGAACCCTAACCCTAAAACCCCCTTCCCACTCCCTAATCCTAAAATACCATTCCTGCTCCCTAACCCTAAAGCCACACTCCCTGACCCTAAGACCCCCTTCTCGCTCTCTAACCCTAAGACTCCCTTCATGCTTCCTAACTGTAAAACTCCCAACCTGCTACATGAACCTAGCCCCACCTCCTGCTTCCTGACCCTAATATCCCCTTCTTATTCCATAACCCTAAAACTCCCTTCCTACTCCCTAAGCCTAAAGCTTCCTTCCTGACTGGAGCCCTAACCTACACTTCCCCTCTCCCACTCACTCACCATGGTAGCTGAACTTATCTCATTCAGACTCAAATGAGTTATGTAAGCTACAGCAGCCTATCTGAGCTACAATTTGCACAAATTTCTTGCTACCAAACAGTGGATTATGAGTGCTTGAAAGTCAAATGCTTGCAGTGGACCCAAAAATATGTGTATGTTGGCTTGCAAAATAGTTAGACATTTAATCTAGGAATTTTTTATTTTGAGAAATTACCTTTCCTGACAAGAGGAAGAGCCACTCATTTTCTTTTCCACTCTAAATGAATATTATCAGTGAAACCATCCACAAGACAACAGGTAGAGTTTGGCAATAAAATTTTTAAAGACTTATGATTTGATCGGTACATTTTACTGCATGTAGTAGAATGTTCTAGGGACGGGCATGCTTACCCTTCATTGTGCCATTTTCTGTGTGTTTTTCTACTCTTTTGGGTTATGATTCTTGATATTCAAAAAAATGATGCAGTTTAATTTGTTTTATAATGAATTGATGGAATATAGGGGAAATTGATACCCCTTAATGTATAATGTCAGTGAAGGTGGAAAACATGGACATTTTGGTAAAAGTTAGTGCTGGGACATTTTCATCTGAGGTATCAGAATGAAATAATCACAGACTGGCTTTAGACAAGACATGCTTCTGATCCCATCACAGACAGTTTATTTAAGCAGTGCTTTAGGTATTCCATAGAATAGTTTTGAAGCTATTGACAACATTTTGGCTGTTACTTCAACAGAATATAAAAAAACGTGTAAGCAGCAAAGCTGATGCAGTTTCCAAAGTACAATACCCTATGAGAGCACAAATACTGTGACAAGTAATAGACCCAAGATCAAGCATTGTAGTACCCCAAATCCCAGAGAACAGGAATAAAATATATAGAAGCCCAAGAGTTTACCCTCTGGGTATGGCTTGAGGAAAAAGATGTAAAGAATTCAAGTACCACAAATAAGAAAGCACAGTAAGAATGCATGTGGTAAGGATAGTATGAACAGCCCAACTGTCCAAAAGATTTTATTCGCCAACAAGTTAAAAGTGATTACATGAACGCTATTAACAATCCATGCGTTTTCGTCCTCCACGGACTTCATCAGATACAATTCCTTTAACATTTTTGTCCTATTATATACATATTAACGTCAGTACCCTGACCAATCATACAATTCATTCAATTATACAATAACTTTCAAAATGTAAACTTATAATTCTTTTATATATGCCTATAGGAACATTGATATGAAGTTGGAAGATATGATCATAGAAAACATTATAGATCTAAAGATGTTATCCTTCTTGAAAAAGGAGAAGCCTAGGATCCCTATTATTTTCGGGACACCGAAAATACATAAGGATGATGTAACCCCCCCCCTTAGGCCTATTGTATCAGCAGGTGGCTCAAAAACAACACCACTGGCCAGGTTCGTAGATGTAAAAGCCAAACACATTTGGATAAATAAAAAAAACATACTTAAGGATTCCTGGGACCTTTTAAGAGGGTTAGTTCCAGAACTTTTTGATAAGGATTTAATTTTAGTGACAATTGATGTAGTGGACCTGTTTGGTTCCATACGTTACAATGAAGGCATTATGATGTTTGAGGAAGAAATTTTTGGTGATAACATCCTAACGCATGAAGATAAAATAGCATGCACAAGTTTAATGGAAATAATATTAAGGAATAACTTTTTGATACACAATGGTGAATTCTTCCAACAGATCCAGGGTGTTGCGATGGGGGCAGCCTGTGCTCCTACATTTGCTAACCTAGTTCTTGCAAACTGGGAAGAAAGATATACATTTAAATCTGAGTACATTAAATATTGTAAGATGTATAAGAGATTCTTAGATGACATCATAATATTTTGGAAAGGAACTTATGACAAACTTGAGGAATTCATTACTTATATAGGGGAAACCACCAATTTTCTTAGATTCACTTATACTACATCTTATGAGAAAATAGCATATCTGGATGTGGAGATTATGAAAAAAGAAAATTCTTTTGAGACTAGAGTATATAGGAAGAATACATACGTAAATTCCTTCCTACATTATGACAGTGGGCACCCTATTTATTGTAAGAAGAATTTGGTGAAAGGACAATTGGTTAGAGGTTCAAGGATGTCAAGTTTGGAAGAAGATTTTACAACTGAATGTCATAGGTTAGTAAATATGTTCCTAGAAAGGGGTTATCCCAAAGATTTCATTAACAAAATAAGAGAGGAGGTTATGGCAGCAAGGGAAGGAAGATTCAGACCCATAAAAGGGGAAAAAGAAGTTGAACAAAACACTACAAATCAAACCACCAGTAGTACATCTAATTACCAACAAGCTCTAGTAATGGAGTATAATGCTTTAAATATAAAAGTGAAAGAAGCATTCCAAAGGGAATGGGAAAAATTTAGTGCATTAACAGACTTAAAAGGACTCCCCGGAATGACACCCAGAGTGGTGTTTAAGAACTCAGGTTGTATAAAACATATTTTAGAGACTGGGAACAATAGGAAAGGTAGAATAGAGGACAGAGCAAACTCAGTTAAGATGGGTACATATAAATGCGGCAACTGTAAACAACGTGAATTTATCATAAATCAAGAGAAATTATTTTTAGAAAGTAGACACCTCTGGTTAAACAGTAAGGGTTACTTTAATTGTGAGTCCAGAGGATTGGTATACCTGGCTATTTGCACTATGTGCAGATCATACTATGTCGGAAAAACAGAAAGAACCCTGAGAAGACGAATATACGAACATATGTACGACATAAGAAAATGTAAAGACACAAATGCACTGTACAGGCATACCATGGTCTGTGAAGAATATAAGTATAGATTTTTTGTATTAGATCAAATTAAAAAGGAGTTGAGGGGTGGTCCATGGGAAGAAAGTATAGGTTATAGGGAGTTGTGGTGGCAGTTAGCACTGGAAGCAAATAGAAATCCAGGACTAAATGAATATATCTCCATCCAACCTCTATTAAAATTAAAAGCAAACATGGATTAGAAAAAGGGTTCTTTCCTTATGTGCCAGCAGATGGCAGTATACACCTACATACACTCAAAATAAGAATTTTTAAATGAATTAATCATTTTATAAGACATTTCATGAATTTATAGTACAATTTGATTTTAAGATAGAATATTACCTTGTATATAATTAATTTTATGTGTTTTTAAGGAACTTTACATATTTATAAACAAAAAGAATTATAAGTTTACATTTTGAAAGTTATTGTATAATTGAATGAATTGTATGATTGGTCAGGGTACTGACGTTAATATGTATATAATAGGACAAAAATGTTAAAGGAATTGTATCTGATGAAGTCCGTGGAGGACGAAAACGCATGGATTGTTAATAGCGTTCATTTAATCACTTTTAACTTGTTGGCGAATAAAATCTTTTGGACAGTTGGGCTGCTTCTCCTTTTGGCACACTTCTTGTTTCGTTGGTTTGGTTTATTGGAGGAGGTTGCCGTTTTATTTGTTTGGTCAACTAAGCGGTGTGGAAAAGGAGAAGGACGTACCAACTTTAAATGAAGAATTTAGTCAATCTAGAAAACTAGTAGGGCAGCTTACAGCCCTAGTTGATCTGTTAACGCCCTTATGTCAAACTCTAGTACAGCGCTCCCTTCCACCGGAAGTGACGGATGAGAACGAAGGATTGGGTTGCATGCAGCAAAAACCGAAACGCAAGAGGTATTGCCATGGCGCTGAAGGAGCGAACTTTTGGGACAGAGGACCGAATGGTCAAACTTTTGACCCAGCTAATACACCGGAGATGCTGCTAGATGATGAGAATGATAAGGAGGACAATTGGGGAGCTGTACCACAAGGGCGTCAACAAAATAAAGGTACTGTTTACATCTCCGACAAACAGGAGATGAATGCTTGGCTTAGAAAGCAACAAAATTTTGATTTTAGTGGTGGTAATTACCGCCACGCTACTAACTCTGATTCTTATAATAAGAAAATCGATGATGCTTCTAAACTTATGTATAGATACAAGGCTATTGTCATAGAAAACGGGTATTTGAATGAATGCTTGCAACGTAAAATTGTACCGAAAGGGTTACGGACATGGAAGTACCCTAATAATGTGCAAGTAGGGTCATTGTTTCACAAGCAATTGTTAGAAGTGTTTAACAACTGTGGTCTTGATATTATTAAGTGTATTATTGACGAGAATGTAAGGAATTTAGATATTTTATTGGAACAAATCAACGTAATAGATACACACATTAAGGAAGACCTAATGTTTGAAGTTTACGGGGAAAAACAAAAATACAACAAATTGAAGGATGAAATTGATGAAAAATGTAAAGAATTGGTAGAGAGAAAGATGGATAAATTAAGAAGAGATATTACGGAATATGAAAGTGAAGTCAGTTACCCTAAACCTAATAATAACAATTTTTTTAAAAAACATTCATTTAAAAATTTTAATGGATACAACAAAGATAGAAAATATGATAAATTCACATATAGAAATGATAAAAGGAACATATATAGCTATGACTATGATACAGAGTTCCCACCCTTAGAGAGACAGCAAAGGGAAAGTAGTCAAGGTGAAAGAGAAAATGAAAATTTTCAATGGAGGGGGGGGGATAAGAGGAGTGGGGAAACATCATTGATGGAGCTTGTTGAAGTGCCCCCACCCATAGAAACCCAAGTCTTCACCCAGGTTGGTAATAAATGTACTTTAAATAGTTTTACAATTTACAATTTCAGTAGTATGGAACTTAAAAAAGAGCATTTTACCTTGTTGGAAAAAGGTTTCAAGTTCATCCCCAAAGTAAAAGGTAACAAGACACAAACTTTGATTGACTTGAAAATCTTTTTAAGGAAAATGAACCCTGAGATTTTGTTCTTTAATGAAGAAATAGCTGCAAGTATAGGCAGAAACCAAATAACTAATGAACAAAGACTTTTAAGAAATAGATCTACGTTTAACCCACCCATCCAACCACAGTTAAAAAACTTTGAAAAAGTGATGGAGGCGGCCATTAAAAGGGCCGATGGAAGAATAGGTTTCAGAAATAACTTAGAAGTGAAAGAAAAAGAGAAATTGGAAGAATTAAGACAGGATGATGGAATCAGGGTTATGAAACCTGATAAGGGAGGGGGGGGTAGTAATCATGGATACTATGGAATACAAAGGTAAGATGAATGAAATACTAAGGAATGAAAGCAAATATAAAGTTGTTTCTATTAACGAGATCAATCTAGCCTATAGGAACATTGATATGAAGTTGGAAGATATGATCATAGAAAACATTATAGATCTAAAGATGTTATCCTTCTTGAAAAAGGAGAAGCCTAGGATCCCTATTATTTTCGGGACACCGAAAATACATAAGGATGATGTAAACCCCCCCCTTAGGCCTATTGTATCAGCAGGTGGCTCAAAAACAACACCACTGGCCAGGTTCATAGATGTAAAAGCCAAACACATTTGGATAAATAAAAAAAACATACTTAAGGATTCCTGGGACCTTTTAAGAGGGTTAGTTCCAGAACTTTTTGATAAGGATTTAATTTTAGTGACAATTGATGTAGTGGACCTGTTTGGTTCCATACGTTACAATGAAGGCATTATGATGTTTGAGGAAGAAATTTTTGGTGATAACATCCTAACGCATGAAGATAAAATAGCATGCACAAGTTTAATGGAAATAATATTAAGGAATAACTTTTTGATACACAATGGTGAATTCTTCCAACAGATCCAGGGTGTTGCGATGGGGGCAGCCTGTGCTCCTACATTTGCTAACCTAGTTCTTGCAAACTGGGAAGAAAGATATATATTTAAATCTGAGTACATTAAATATTGTAAGATGTATAAGAGATTCTTAGATGACATCATAATATTTTGGAAAGGAACTTATGACAAACTTGAGGAATTCATTACTTATATAGGGGAAACCACCAATTTTCTTAGATTCACTTATACTACATCTTATGAGAAAATAGCATATCTGGATGTGGAGATTATGAAAAAAGAAAATTCTTTTGAGACTAGAGTATATAGGAAGAATACATACGTAAATTCCTTCCTACATTATGACAGTGGGCACCCTATTTATTGTAAGAAGAATTTGGTGAAAGGACAATTGGTTAGAGGTTCAAGGAGGTCAAGTTTGGAAGAAGATTTTACAACTGAATGTGATAGGTTAGTAAATATGTTCCTAGAAAGGGGTTATCCCAAAGATTTCATTAACAAAATAAGAGAGGAGGTTATGGCAGCAAGGGAAGGAAGATTCAGACCCATAAAAGGGGAAAAAGAAGTTGAACAAAACACTGCAAATCAAACCACCAGTAGTACATCTAATTACCAATAAGCTCTAGTAATGGAGTATAATGCTTTAAATATAAAAGTGAAAGAAGCATTCCAAAGGGAATGGGAAAAATTTAGTGCATTAACAGACTTAAAAGGACTCCCCGAAATGACACCCAGAGTGGTGTTTAAGAACTCAGGTTGTATAAAACATATTTTAGAGACTGGGAACAATAGGAAAGGTAGAATAGGGGACAGAGCAAACTCAGTTAAGATGGGTACATATAAATGCGGCAACTGTAAACAATGTGAATTTATCATAAATCAAGAGAAATTATTTTTAGAAAGTAGACACCTCTGGTTAAACAGTAAGGGTTACTTTAATTGCGAGTCCAGAGGATTGGTATACTGGCTATTTGCACTATGTGCAGATCATACTATGTCGGAAAAACAGAAAGAACCCTGAGAAGACGAATATACGAACATATGTACGACATAAGAAAATGTAAAGACACAAATGCACTGTACAGGCATACCATGGTCTGTGAAGAATATAAGTATAGATTTTTTGTATTAGATCAAATTAAAAAGGAGTTGAGGGGTGGTCCATGGGAAGAAAGTATAGGTTATAGGGAGTTGTGGTGGCAGTTAGCACTGGAAGCAAATAGAAATCCAGGACTAAATGAATATATCTCCATCCAACCTCTATTAAAATTAAAAGCAAACATGGATTAGAAAAAGGGTTCTTTCTTTATACGCCAGCAGATGGCAGTATACACCCAAATACACTCAAAATAAGAATTTTTAAATGAATTAATCATTTTATAAGACATTTCATGAATTTATAGTACAATTTGTTTTTAAGATAGTATATTAGCTTGTATATAATTAATTCTATGTGTTTTTAAGGAACTTTACATATTTATAAACAAAAAAGAATTATAAGTTTACATTTTGAAAGTTATTGTATAATTGAATGAATTTTATGATTGGTCAGGGTACTGACGTCAATATGTATATAATAAGACAAAAATGTTAATGGAATTGTATCTGATGAAGTCCGTGGAGGACGAAAACGCATGGATTGTTAATAGCGTTCATTTATTCACTTTTAACTTGTTGGCGAATAAAATCTTTTGGACAGTTGGGCTGCTTCTCCTTTTGGCACACTTCTTGTTTCGTTGGTTTGGTTTATTGGAGGAGGTTGCCGTTTTATTTGTATAGTATGAACAGCAGTGATAAATACTGCAAGAATCGGGTACACTAGAAATACATAGAGTACAATAGGAATACTGCAGGAATAGAGTATACTAGGAATACTGCAGGAATAGGGTACAGTAGGAATATAGTACACTAGGAACAGTGATCTGTATTCATTAAAAGATCATTCATGAAACTTATATTGACAATCTAAATATGATGAGGTGGGGGACCAGAATGATGATAATCTAATCAAGGCTCTAGTTAGACTGCTTGGTGCTCTGGGCAGCCCCCCCCCCCAATCTGCCAAACATGACCTCTCAGACTTGAAGAACCTCAAAAAGTTTTCAGCTAAGCAAAACGCCAATATGTATATTCAGTATATGCAGACTATTCTTTGCTGAAGCAGCACCTGTGTGACACTGAAGCAAGCAGCTATTATAGTTTCTAGCTATAGTCCGATAATTGAAAAAAAAGAACAAAAACAGAGTATATCTTCTTCAGGCTGAGCTAAACACTGTTGCGTGTCCACCTAGTAGGTCTTCATTAAACTGTGGCCAATATGTTTTCTAAACTGTTCCTAAGACATGAATACACTCTGATTGTTATATAAGCAGCTGTGATTCAGCATCATGACTGCCTACATGATTGTCCAAAGTTCTTGCAGTGACCGACCTCCACCCCAGCTACAGTGCACTTGTATCATTCTGCACTCAGGGTAACTGACTCCTTCACCCCATATCTGCGGGTTTAGTAGCTCATTAACTGTAAGACAAAATTCAAGATGCACATAAGCAACCATCTTAAATACTTACCAAGAAACTAAGTTTAAAGATAGGGAAGACATTATTAAGATAACTGGGCTCTAAAGATATTCTCTTGATGACCATGGCAACAAAGACCTCATTCTTTGCAGTTAAATAAAAACACACAGTTCTCCAGTGTCTGGCAAATAAGTGACTTAGCACACCTAAGTAAGCAGCCTATGACAATTGTAGGGAGGCAGGGGCTTCAGGGGACCAGCTTGAAGGTCTTAAGGTGCTCCAGTTACAAATGGTATGCATGAACCCAAGGAATGTATGTGAAGTCTGAAGGAGGAAATTCTGGTCTTACAGTTACAATTTTGTTAGCAAAAAAACTCTCTCACATTGATGCAATAAAAATGACTTATTAATAGTGAGACAAATTGAACACACAGACTGTTCTCAAAAAAAAACATTGCCAGTCAGTTAGCTGTCTTTGAGATCTGTCTGGATAAATACTCCGACTCCTTAGAAGAGATCTCAATCTATTATTCACTAGGTGATTACATATGGAGAGATTCCTTAGGATTAGAGATAAATTCTATAATAATGTTATATTCTCTATAAATGCTATTAATGAAAAGGTATGTTGTTTAGGTCAAGTCTGTTGTTCCAAAGACCCTCATACCTCTTGCAGTATTTCAGTCTTGGTCCTTCTTCTTCTACAAAGTACATCTCAAAGTCAAACCATGCCATATACACAAGATATTCAAGAGATGAGGAAAGCCAGCCATGAGCAGTTGACAGTGACATGTTATAGTAAGAAACCACAGAATTCTGAATGGAAGTGCTGTTCCTTTGAGAGAAGCTGAAAGAGTGCAGAGGAAAACAAATCAGGAATAACTTTAGAGAGATTGTGACATTTGATCAACTAAGGATTGGATGGAGTAAGATGAGGAAGGTCAAGAACAAAGTGACCAGGAAGTGGTCAGAACATAACACTTGCTCCAACACAAGGTCATAGGTCCTTACATCCAATTCACATATCAAATCAAGAATCCAAATCCCTTCATAATAAAGAGGAGTTCTGTAATGGGAGCTACCAAAACCCAACACTGAGTCAATAAGAAAGCTTGTGAACTCTTACCAAAATAGTAAATGGAAGGAGATGGGCAGTTTGCTGTGGTATTCTGGAAATGTTCATTAAATACTTAATGGCAATCTTGGCCACCTAAAACTCTGAAGTAAATGAAATTGTGACCCCCATCTCCAATCCTATCCTGTCCAGAGAGTTAAATAATGGAGACACCTGGCAGTGTCATAGCTTCAAGGTATGGGCCAAAGCAGTCATTAAGGCATGTCTTGGTTGTAAAACTTTGGTACTTTTCATGGAGCAAGTCATGCGTATTGTAGATGGGGCCTGTGACTGGTATATGGCATTCTAAATAGATCCATTAATGACAGGCCATACTAAGCTGTATAGGGTAACAACCTGACAACTTTGGACACAAGCTGAAGAAAAGAGAAATGGGTCTCAGCAGGATATTTAGCCGTGGAAATAGAAATTAGAGGTTTAAATGCCCACCAAGAATACATACCTATAAGTGGTTGTGAAGGTCCACTTCTGTCATTTGATCCTATCTTTATGAAAGACATGAAAATGCCTACAAATCTGAAAGATTAGTCTTGGTAAATGAGAGGGAATAAATGGGTGGGGAGTTAGAAGACCAGTCCTAGTGTACTGTCCTGGCCTACGGCCAATAATAAATATCACAATGAAGCCCAGTTTTAAATGACTAGCAGACAATAAGGTCCACCTTTAAATAAAACAATATAAGCCATCAGGATGAGTTACTAAACAACTTTCATCAGATAGTGTAATAGGTTAGAATACTTAAAACCACTGGTAAACCAGAAGACAAGCCTTAAAGCAATTCTTTGGCCTCACAGTCAGAGTGTCAAACAGTCACAGCCCTTAAGGCCAAACACAATGCCAGACACACTAGTCATTGGTGACTCCATAGTCAGACACACTGATGTCCCGCTCACCAGACTGAGTAAGGAGAAGGTCACAGTAAGCTGCCTGTCGGGCGCTAGAATCCGCCACATAACGCAAGCACTCAGGTCTCTCAACAGCAGGTACAAATATGACTCAGTCATTGTCCACGCTGGTGAAAACGACCTGAGGACTACATGAAAAGAGACATTGAGGAGCTCTCTGATTATGTAGCCCAGGCAGGTATGACCCTGACCTTGAGCAGTATCCTACCTTCACCAAGAATGATGCCACAATACAGAGATAAGATGATCAGCTTTAACAATTGGCTTAAACACTGGTGTCATTCAAAGGGGATCCAGTATCTGTCTGCCTGGGATGACATGCTGGACAAGCCACGCTGCGGCTTGCACCTGTCACCCCTGGGATTCCGGATATTGGCAAAGGCTCTTGCCACCCCATAGTGCCTTTTTAGGCAAGGCTCAAATTCTAAACCTACCACCCTAGAACACAAAAAGGAAAAAACTAAGGGTAATGCTGCTCAATGCCAGAAGTCTAAATCTCAAAATGCGAGGCCCTTCTCAGTATGGAGAACATCGATGTCTGTGCTGTGACAGAAACCTGGTTCAAGGCTCCTGAGAGCACCCCAGCGCTATCAGGTTTTACCTCATATCATGCCCGCCCCAAAATCCGGACAATACCAAGAAAGGAGGTATCCATATTCATCAAGGACACCCACACCTCAAGACTGGTGGCAACGCACGATGCATCAGAGACCATCCAGGTGCAATTAACCATAGGCAAGACTGCTCTGCAAATTGTAGCATGTTACAGGCCACCCTCACAAACTCAGGAAACTCACATGGCCTTCCTGAAAACACTAGAGGGATAAATGTATCACCAAACGCCATCATACTAGGTGACTTCAATTACCCTAATATAGACTGGGAACACTACTCAAGCCCAAACACCCTAGCCCAAAAGTTCCTGGAATTCATAAACTCAAATGCCATGGAACAACTAGTCACCATCCCACAAGAGGAGATAACATACTTGATCTCATCATCACGAACATGGGAGCACAATGTTCAACACCGAAGTATACCCCTCACTGGTGAGATCAGATCACAAACTAATCTCACTGGAGGTCCTCATCCCACCCCACCTGAAATAAAAGACCACAGTAAAGAACTTCTCAAAAGCCGACTTCACACTTCTAAAGACTAGTGTGGTCTCCTTTCAGGCCCCGAGCCGGAAAACAATACTCAAGCCGCTGAATCACTTACAAACGCCTTCTACCAGCACCTGCAGGACTGCATGGATAAGGCAATCCCAAGCAAAACAAAGACTCTTTGTACCAAAGGCAAGCGTCCAGTCTGGTGGACCCCAGCCATAAACAAACTCTACAACAAAAGGAGGAAGCTACTACAAGATAGAGCAAAATCCTTAAAAGGTAAGACACCCTTGATCACTATAAGTAAAAACTAAGAGCTCTCATAAAATCATCCAAAGCAAATTTCGAGAGAAAAATAGCTAAAGACTCAAAAGACAATCATAAGGCCTTCTTTAGCTATGTTAGAAACCTAGGAGGAAACTTCCAGATATGCTCAGAACTAGTTCAAAATGATGTGAAGATTACTGATCCTACAGACATTGCCAACATACTGGCTGACAGGTTCAGTGCAAACTTCTCCCCTCCCCAAAAGGAGAGATATCTATACCAAATGAGTGCAGCCCCCAAACATCTCCAGCGCCCAAGTGAGAACTGCTCTCTCCAAAGCAAAAACACAGCATCCATGGGACCCGATGGTGTCCCCGGCTGTGTGCTCCACGAACTCAATGAGGAATTAAACCCACAGCTAGGACAGCTGTTTAATCAAAGTCTTACCTCTGGACCCAGGAGTGGCGCACTGCAACTGTGGTCCCACTTCACAAAGGCGGTGCCTCCACAGACCCTGGAAATTACCGCCCATTAGCTTGACAAGCCTTATCTGCAAAGCCATGGAGAGGATCATAATGGACCTCATAAATAAAGACATAGGGAATTTGCAGACTTTGGATCCAACCCAGTTTGGCTTTGTCAAAGGCAGATCATGCCTTTTAAACTTGGTTGACTTTTTCGAAACAGTCACCAAAGCCATTGATGAGGGAAAGGCAGTCCATACAGCCTACCTCGATCTGGCTAAGGCCTTCGATACAATACCCCACTCGGGTATCATTGAAAAACTCATCAGCTTAAATGTTAACCCATACATCACAAGATGGGTTGCAAACTGGCTGAGTGACAGAACCCACAGGGTCAGAGTTGCTGGTGCCATGTCAGACTCAAAGCTTGTCACAAGTGGTGTCCCACAGGGCTCAGTCCTGAGCCCACTCTTGTTTGGCATCTACTTTAGTACAAGCAAACACAGGAGGGTTATGGCTGACAAAGTTTGCAGATGACTGCAAACTGGGCCATAGTAGAAAACACATCTGACACAGATATCCTTCAGAAGGGTCTCACAGAAATGGATAACTGGTGCCAGAGCCTCGGTCTAAAGTTAAATGCCAAAAATGCATAGTCATACCCTTCGGGAAAAACAAGGTTACCCCTAGCTACCAAATAGGTGGCAATCCACTGAGCACAGAAGAAGTTATCAGGGACCTGGGGACCCAGGTTGATAGTAGTCTGTCATTCGACACCCATGTAGCTAAAGTAGTTAGGAAGTCCTTCTACATTGCCCACCTTATCATGAAGGGATTCTCATCTAGATCAAGGGAGGTCATAGTCTCCCTTTACTCATCACTCATCAGACCAATGATTGAGTACAATGCCCCATTCGGAATGTATCTGACCCGACACTTGCAGCAGCTGGAGAGGCCACAAAGTTCCTCACCAAAAGGATAAAGGGTCTCAAAATCTGTCCTATGCTGCCCGACTGAAAGAACTCCAGCTCTATTCAGTCGCCACATTTGCTCAGAGGTGACCTTTGCCTAACATACAAGGCCATGTCAAACCCAGATTTGATGAATATGCTTCACCTCAAAAATCTAGATCCATCAGAGCCACAAGGGCGGGAGACTTAAACCTCGACACGGCTATTAATAGGACGTGCTGGAGGGATAGATTCATCACCCAAAGACTCCCTATGCTGTGGAACAAAATCCCGGTACATGTGAGGCAGAGCACCTCGCTGGCCTTGTTCAAGAGAAATCTTGACCAATGGATGGGAGATCGCAGATATACCCCAGGAATTACCTCAGTGTCACTGCTCGACAGAGGCACAGCAAAATAATGGGTATAGTTCCCCATACTAAAGGGGTGGCGTAAGCCACAAAACAATGGGCTAGGCTTATAAATGCCCTCGGGCAGATAGCCTAGTATGAACCTATGAACCTATGAACCTATGAATATAGCTTTATTTCATGCATTGGGGTCCTCGGTAGCTAAAGCTTTTGCCAGCTTAGTAGTAGGCTGGTGGGAAAGAGAAATTTTGAATAAACTAGATTTTGCTAAAAACATAGTTTTTATTGCCAGTTTGTCGATGATTTGTTTTTTATTATAAACAAAGATCCACTACAACTCAGTAACACCAATCACATCTTGGCTGGTATCAATTACAGTTCCAATTTCTTAAAATTTGTGTTAGGAGGTGAAAGACACACACTTTGTTTTCTAGATATACATTTAATTGGGACACTAGTAACAATAAATGTGTAAGTAAAATCCATTGTAAGAGCAGCTTTTCAATTATCTTCACCATAGAAATAATCGTCCTAACTTTATAAGAAACAGCATACCCAGAGGCCAGTTTATAAGAGCCTCTAGGATGACAAGTGAAGACAATGACTTTTTGGAAGAGGTAAACTTAGTTACTGCCTCGTTTAAGGAAAAAGGCTATAGAGTAGATAAATAAAAATGGCCAGGAAATTATTTCCAAGAGATATGAGCAATTTGAACCCATTTTAGTAAAAGAGTTTCAGCTGAAAGATAAAGGAAATTCTACAGAGGAAACAGCTAGGGTTAATATGCCATAGAAATGTTTGTAGATAGTACTGATATCAGAAACATATCTAATAACTGGAATATTATAGAAGGGAATAGAGACCTAGCTGACATCCTAGGTAAACAGCCGTTTTTTATTTTTAAAAGGAACAGTAACATTAAACAAATGTTGCAACATGACCACACTAAAGTGGAGGCTCTACAAACCAGCAAAAATAAAGGCACTTTTAATTGCAATAGTTGTACTGCTTGTAGGTTTATATATGAAGGGCCTTAAGTGATGTTAGAACATTCACAGTACACTGCAGAAATACCTGGAAGATATACTTGCCAGAGTAAAGGGATAGCATGCATAGCTTTGTGTTTAAGCTGTCCAAGGTACTATATAGAAATGAGGGGTCTATATTAGAACATTGAAGTTTCAGAACTTCGAATGTTCTAATATCGACACCTAGTAACTGAAAACTGATAAGACCGAAAATTTAGAACATCTAATTTTTTCCTAGGGAAAAAATTTGCTGTTCCAAAACACATACACACAACACAAACACACAAAACAAACAGCAATCCACACACATACACCTAAAATCTTACATCTAAACCTACACTAAACTGTACATACACCACTATCTACCCACTTACCTTAACCCAAACCCTAACCCTAAGGTCCGTCACTATCGCACACACACCTCACCCGCGCCCTAACCCTAACTCACCTATCCCACCCTAACCCTCACATCCACACAATCGCACACTTACTTGAACCTGACCATAACTTTCCACCGCAGAGCTGAAAATAGTGAAGCAACAGGAACGGACAACCAAATTCTTTCCCTAGGAAAGAATTTGGTTATCTAAAACTTCACTATTTTTAGCTTTCGCTTATTAGGTGTTGATATTAGAACATTCAAAGTTCTGAAACTTCGATGTTCTAATATAGACCCAGAATGAGCACTAGGAAGTTGTGTACCAGGATAAAGGAACATCTTTATATTAAAACAACGAATGAAAATAATGCTGTATATAAACATACCGTTAGGTGCAGTAATTATAAGAAATTTCTCTTTGCAGTGGTAGAATACATACCTTATGATTTAAGGGAAGGAAATTATAAAACTCAGGTGGAGCAATGAGAAACTGAATGGCAAGTAAGATTAGAGGCAGACAAACCACCAAGTTTAAATGACATCATAAATATTAAATGTTTTCTGAAGGACAGTAGGTTGGCTATAGGAGTTTAGATGCTAAAGGGTTAAATAGTGCTAATTAACATTGGATGTGTTTTTAATTATATTTTTATTATGATTGGTTAACATGATTTTATTTCAAATATTTAAGCTTATGTATCTTTTGTGTAATTTATTTCTGAAGAAGTCTATTGCTGTTGACGAAAGCATGAAATAAAGTTATATTAACACTAAAGAGTTGGTTTAAAGCTTGTCTTCTGGTTTAACAGTGGTTTTAAGTATTTTTTTCTTTGTGTTTTACCATTGTTTGGAGACTGTTCCAGTTTTTATTTAGCGTAATAAGTTAGCCTGAATCCTAATGGCAGAATCTGCTCTAATAAGTGTAAAATAAAATGATGAAGTAACTGGTAGAGCAATAACTGAAAAAAGTCAAATACAATTAAAAGCTGAACAACTAAGCAATATAGAAATCACCTGTCAGGCAATAGTAAAGTATCCCTGAAACCATTATCTAACATAAAACCAGCAAAAATATTCCATGGCATGTTAAGGTAACAAAATCAAACATATAACAGCGTTACCACAGAAGTCAGCACAGATTTAGAACAAAAATGGGGTTCAGGAAGTTCCGAGCCCATACATTAAGAAACCTCAACAAATGTCCATAATTAGAACAAAGTACCTTAAAGAATAATCACAGCTGGTGCAATCCAAAAGATAAAAGATCCTGAAAGTAGTAATAATGGAATCAAATGAAATTATCCAAGAATAAAATCACAGGGCAGACAAGTTCAATAACTCCTAAGGTAGAATCATGGGAGAATCGCATGCAATGATTGGTAAAAAGAAGATAACATAACTTCTTGGGTTTATTGGTGAGTCGAAAGACTAGGCAATAAACCATATTCAGAAGTTCACTCCAGCTATGAGAAAGGCAAAACAAAATAGATTGGGGGGTGGAGGGGCTGAGCCTTCCCATCCAATTACCTAGATTTACCTTGGTGTTGACAAGAATACTACCTTGGTTGACATATAGTGGCACTTTCTTCTAGACTTGGAGTGTAGTCTGCATAATGAAACTATCATATCAACATGTCTTATTTCTCTGCTAATGAAGATTTAGGTAATTTAACTGGGTATTTCATAGGTTCATAGGTTAAAGGTATGTACTAGGCTATCTGCCCTTATAGGCCATTTCAAGCCCAGCCAGTTTCCCTTTTTGTCCTCAAAATAACCTATCCCATTTGGTTATAGTTTGACCTTACCTATGCCATGGTCATTAAGTATATACCCCCCCCCTCAATGAGAATACTTAGGATCATGCCATAGATAATTCGAGAGGGCCCATGCATGGGATAAAGCATTTAGGAGCTGCTTCTGTCCATTAGTAGTACAGGGGTAGTCTTGGGGTAAATTTTCTGCTTCCCATCCATAGATCTAAGTTGCACTTGAATATGGACAGGGATGAACTTTGTTTTATGTGGATGGGGAGTCTTTTCCACAGCAGCAGTATCCTCTGCAAGATATACTTTTCCCTCCAAACCATTTTGCTGATGTTGCAGAAGAGGTTTAGATACCTAGACTGAGTATTTTTGGTGCCATGTGACTTGCTGATGTGTGGTAAATCCATAAGTAATGGGTCAGAGAATTCCTTGTATGCCAGACACAGATCACCTCTTAGCTGTCTGTAGGATACCAAGTACAGTGACAGCACTTTGAATCAGTCCATGTAGGACATGTTGTTTAGATCTTGTATCCTTTTAGTAAGATATCTCTGTGGGCATTCTAGTTGTTATATGTGTCTGGGAAGATACATGCCAAAGGGGGCATTTTGTTCAATGACTTGCCTAATGAGGGCTGAGTAAAGGGGGGCACAGTGACATCCCTAGATCTAGACACAGTCCCTTTGTTTATACACTGTGCAATATAGAAGGACTTTCTTACAACTATAGACACGTTGGTCATAAGTTTATAAAAATGTCTCTGTGAAGATATAGGCGATACAAGAGCGTGGAGACTTTCATGGCTTAAAAGGCTGGACACAGATATCATGGAGGAGTCTATATAACAGGATGAGTGCAGGGGCAGGACTGCAAGCTTGTCCAGATCAATGAGGGATTTGTGGCCATTGTTCTTTGTACTTAGAATGATGTTCATACAAATACTTGCCAAAAGGGGCATTAAATTCAATAATTGGTTGGGTAAGACATGAGAAAAGGGGGAATTAAGTCTTATATGGATCAAGAGAAGATGGCTTTGGAAATTAACTTTCAACAGACAGACAGTCAAAAGATAAAGGATTATCATCAAGAGTCCCTATATCCCTTACAGCAGCATCTGATTGGAAAGGAGTGTGATATTACATATATGGAAATGTTTTGTTTACAAAACTGAACTATCCTACATTTATTTCATGTTTAGCTTGATACTGCTTTCCTTGAAGCTAATTTTAACATAGCTTAACCCATGTTGGAGTAGTTTTGAGTCAGCAAAGGAAGAAATGACAACATCATTTAGCAGCTGTGTGCTAGCTTATTTAACCATAGGCCAGGAATGTTGGCTTGAATGACTGAGAGACAGATGTCAAATAGGAGATGCCCTAACACTGAACCTGTGGTTCACCATTAGCAGCTTTGTTTGCTTTCAGAAATGGAAGCAATAACACCGACCCCAGATACCTCTCAACCTCTTAGAACAAGAAATATGGACAAAGCCATAAATAATGGGAGGAGAAAAGCCTAGAAACAGGGACACTTTTTAAATATTGCCCTTACAGACTTAGAAAGATTATAACATAAGTTTTACATTAGCATGAATTTGCTGAAGGGTATGAAGTCTGAAACTCAAATGCCTGTCATTATTTAGGGAATTCAGTCCTCACTGATTTGCCACAAAATTCTAAAAAGCTTCAAATTTATGAGGAACAGACCAAAAACATGAGGCAAAAATCTCGACATTCTGCAAAAATCTTCACAGTTGAGAGGTATGCTGGAAACGTGAACCACAAAATATTGAGAATGATGAAGTATTCATCACATAGGATCATCCACTTCCAACACTTCAAAAATAGATGCAAGAAAACCAGATTTAGTAGTCCATGAAAAGAAGAAAAAAGTAGCATTGATCACTGAAATTACTACACCCAGTGATTACAGTGACTTACATACAGAAAGTGATAAAATACCAGGATTTGTAGGTAGAAATGAGAGCAATTTAGAAGAAAGATACCCATACAGTTTCAACAGTTG
Organism: Protopterus annectens; assembly: GCF_019279795.1. Classification (NCBI taxonomy): domain Eukaryota; kingdom Metazoa; phylum Chordata; order Ceratodontiformes; family Protopteridae; genus Protopterus; species Protopterus annectens. The sequence goes on along the minus strand of NC_056739.1, from coordinate 1,788,338,231 downwards.
TAGGAACAATGGGTCTAATAAAAATGAATTTGCAGTCGTACTTAGATATGCTACCAATACATGTGACCTTGTATGAATTACAGGTGGAGGCAGTTCTGGGCACATTACGGGTGTTGAGAAACATGGTCTTGGCTAACATCAAAGACTGAAACAATACTAATTTTATGATCTCTAATTGTACCCTGACTTAGGAATAGGGTCCATTCCCATCACAATATTACAAACCCAAAAGACTTGGAGAAATTAAACTGCCAGGTACCTATCCACTCTACAGCATGCAGATTTATATTCAGATTTACAAGTCTGTTAATAATGCCTGCATGGAGAATTGTGTCAAAGGCCTTGGCCAGGTACATATAGGCTCTATGTACTGTATACTTGCTATCCACTGCTTCAGTCACACTTTAAAAAAAGAAAAATTAATGAGGCATGACCTGCCTTTGATAATGTTGAATTAATGTGGGTCCAGGGTTAAGATGTTTTCAATAGCCAGATTAATAAGTTCTGAAGCAATACTTTCCAAAGTTTTACATGTGAGGTTAATGAGGCTAATGGGTCTGTAGTTACCAGGGTCAACAATTAAACTAAGCTGCACTACTGAGGGAAAGTAAATATGATGTTCTAGCAGATATCAACATTTAGAATGGTCTCAGAGTTTCTTTAAAAGTCCTTAACATTGGCTCAGAAAAAAATGCAGTAAACTTGCTGATTTTGTCATATTAAATGCACATCAGAAAGAGCAGTTCGTATTTCAATGCACATAAAATCTTTACTGGCAGCAGGCACTTTCAGGCTGAATGAAAACAATGACAACTGGCATAAAACAGTTCAGGAGTCTGTCTACGAAATGAGAGAGAAGAAACATAACAGCTTAAAAAGTTTCATGTGAAATAGCATTCAAGCCATAATAGTGTAGGACCCCAGCAGATGGAACTGTTAAACAGATTAACAACTAATTTAACTAATTAATTAACTTAACTAATTGTTAAAACAGGAATACACTTTCATAAAGGCTTATGAGAAAGGTAGGTCAGGTGTGAGAATATATCCGGGGCCATCTTAACAGCATTATTGGCCCCAAGGCAGAGCAGTGCACTGGGGCCCCTACCTATACAACCCCTCACAAGGTTAAAAATGAAAATGGACGATAAAATTAGACATATATTTATTTATACTTCCAACAAAATCAGTGTTTACACATTAAAAAAACATGCTGTACAGCAAAGATTAGTCAACATAATGGCAAAGGTATTTCAGTTCACGGCTTATGTACAGTAGAAAATCGAGTATCCGAACTAATTGTGACCTGGAGTAGTTTGGATAATCAAACTGTTGATAATTAAACATATAATTGAACCGGGTAATAAACAGTGTCAGCAATCCATCTACATACTGTGGGAGTCAAACCCATACCTTCTGCATCTAAAGCAAGTATACTACCTGTTGTGCTACTAACAATGCTTTTTAATACTTCATACCACAATAGTGATATCATTTGCTAAACAACAGTTGAACATTGTAAGCAGACTTGGCATAAGCAACACTAAACTTCTCTTGCCCCAAAGCTCTCATCTCCTGGTAAAGTGCACTTGTCATTCAACCATATCTCTCAACTTTGTAGTGCAAGAAATCTAGAAAAAGCCAAAATTTATTGGGGGGGGGGCAAAGGCCCAAAACCAGGGACACATTTTAAATATTGCTTGTATAATCTTAGAAAGTTGCTAGAATAAAAGGTTTTGTGTTACCATGCATTTCCTGAAAGATTGGTTAGTATCTGCATCTTCTCTTGGCTGCTGTGCGCCCCTGGTTCTAGTGAATCTATTGCTCTCTTTCTTGCTATCCCAAAGTTCCAAGCTCCTCAACCTTGCATATCCTGAACTAGGAAGCTAATCACAGTGCTTTAAGTAAAGGAACCCAGTAACAAGCTCCTACTGCCTCATCTAACTACCTCATATCTCTGTACCTTTCCAAGAAAGGAAGTCAGAAACTCTTTGTCGCTATCCCAAAGTTCCAAGCTCCTCAACCTTGCATATCCTGAACTAGGAAGCTAATGACCTTGAGTGAAGTAAAGGAACCCAGAAATAATCTCCTACTGCATCATCTAACTACCTCATATCTCTGTACCTTTCCAAGAAAGGAAGTCAGAAACTCTTTGTCGCTATCCCAAATTTCCAAGCTCCTCAACCTTGTATATCCTGCACTAGGAAGCTAATCACAGTGCTTGAAGTAAAGGAACCCAGTAATAATATCTTACTGCCTCATCTAACTACCTCATATCTCTGTACCTTTCCAAGAAAGGAAGTCAGAAACTCTTTCTCGCTATCCCAAAGTTCCAAGCTCCTCAACCTTGCATATCCTGAACTAGGAAGCTAATCACAGTACTTGAAGTAAAGGGACCCAGTAATAATCTCCTACTGCCTCATCTAACGACATCATATCTCTGTACCTTTCCAAGAAAGGAAGTCAGAAAGACTTTCTCGCTATCCCAAAGTTCCAAGCTCCTCAACCTTGCATATCCTGAACTAGGAAGCTAATCACAGTGCTTGAAGTAAAGGAACCCAGTAATAATCTCCTACTGCCTCATCTAACTACCTCATATCTCTGTACCTTTCCAAGAAAGGAAGTCAGAAAGTATGTAATTTTTCCTACAAACCTGGCTACTATGCGTTTATTGTAACTATTACTTTCTAGCAGACTAAGGTACACTTCCAAACCTAGGTTAACCAGCAGCCATATCCCCCTCTCTGCCCTCTGTCGCCTCTCTCTTTGTACAATTTCTATTGTATTGCCTGCAATTATGTGTCTCCCCTATCCCAGTTAAGGTATTCCTCCTATATACAGTGTTTTTCTTTCCAGACATATAGGATTTTCAAGCATATCATTTTCCTACCACCTCCATATGGCTATTCCCTTTGCCCAGACCTTTCCCCTCTCATTTCTATCATCATTTCCCATAGTAAACTGTTTTGTCTCTTACTGCGTCCACTATAGCATCTCCTGACTCTATCCAGACCGGTAAACTAATCTTTCCCTCTAGAATTAAGCATTTCACTGACTGACTGCTTTTTTGTCTATGCCAAACACTTTTCTTGTTTTAACCCACTCCGTTCGCCCTGCGGGCTCACTCCGCTCCCCTACCCTACCCGCAAATTCCACCCACCCCAGTGCACCTGACCTTATACTTCCCTAGCCACACCCTCAACCCTAATCTACCAATTACCTCTCTTCACAACTCTTTATCAATTAACAAACTTTGTACCCCTCCAGTTTCACCACACCCTCTCACCCCCCACAAGTCACCTCAAAACGTTTCGTTTTTTGTAGATTTTTGATGCTCCCACTCCCACTTGTACTGTTAGAACAAAAAAAAAAAAGCCCCCTGCCTGGACAAAAGGACACATTACATTAAGAAACAACACAAACTCTGGTCAAATGGAAAAACTAAAAACCCAATTGATCACCTAAATTTTAGACAAATTCGTAATACCACTAAAAAATCCATAATCCTTGACAAAAAAAACTACTACCTCAAAATCCAACAGAACCAACAAAACAATCCTCAAAAGTTCTGGTCAGGTATCAACAAATTACTCCACCTAGGACAGTCCAAAACACCTACCCTCTCTAACCTAAGCCAAACCTCTCCCAACCAAATTGCCGACACCTTTAACAATTTTTTCTCTAAAACAGTCCAGTCACTAGCAACTACCTTACCACCACTAAATTTCCCTCACTAACCAACTTGCCCCAGTCTTTTAACCTTCAACCTGTTCCAACATCTTTAATACACTCCTTGCTTCTTAAACTTAAACCATGTACACCATCAGCTGACCTTCTCTCAGCTGAATACCTGCAAATTGCAGCTGGTGTACTTGCCTACCCTATTTCTATCCTAATAAATAGAACTATCTCTGAATCTTATGTTGCATCCATCTGGAAAGTCTCCTATATCATCCCTCTGCATAAGGGAGGTACCTCAAATGAATTATCAAACTTCTGCCCCATAGCCCTTCTCTCTCCCCTTGCAAAAATTATGGAGAGATATATCCACCGACAATTAGTTCAGTGCCACCTACAAAACAACCTACTAGTTGACTGCCAACATGGTTTTAGGCCACACCATAGTACTACAACAGCTCTTCTATCCTTTACAGACTGCATTAATAAAAACAGGAATACTAATCTTCTATCTTCTGCACTCTTCTTAGACTTCTCAAAGGCCTTTGATATGGTTAACCACCAACTATTGATAGGTATACTTGAATCACTCTCCCTTGATCATCAACTAGTAAAATGGTTCCAATCCTACCTTGAAAACAGAAAACAAGCTGTCCTGTGGGAAAACAATCTATCTTCTCAGCTTCCTATCACACTTGGTGTCCCTCAAGGATCCATTCTTGGACCTCTCCTTTTCACAATTTTCATTAATGATCTAAAAACCTCCCTTCCCCAAACTACATGCATACAATATGCAGATGATTCGACTCTGATATGTGCCGCATCCTCCCCTGCAAAATTACATACTAACACACAAACAGTCTTTACTTTAGTTGAAAACTGGTTCCATCAAAGATGTCTCCTCCTGAATCCAAAAAAAAAACTAAATTACTACTATTTACTCCCACACAGAAGTCCCCCTCTATCAATTTCATACTGAAATCAAACAATGGCACAGAAATAGCCCCTGAAACCACCACTAAACTCCTCGGTGTAATAATAGAGAACCATCTCAACTTTGACACACACATTAACTCAACTATTAAATCAGTAAATAGAAAACTTGGATTCCTCTATAGAATCAGACCATTTTTTACAAAGTCAGCAAAGATCTCTATTGCCCAAACCCACCTCATTTCCACCCTACTCTACGCCTCCCCTATCTATACAAATCTATCCAAAGGCAACCTAAATAAACTAGCAACCGCCTACAACAACGTAGCCAAATTTGCCACTGGTGCCCCTTTCTGTACTCACCACTGCCTTAATCTTAAACTTTTAGGATGGCTGGAAGTACTAAACCAACTAGTTTACCAGCAACTCATTTTTATTCACAAGATTTTACATTATCCTACAAATACTCCCATATTATGTAGCTTAGTTAATTCTTATAAAAACCTTCCTACCCTAAGATCTGCTAAAAAGCTACAAGTTGCCACCACTAAATTCATTAACAAATCTGGGGACTGCCTATTTTCAAATGCAGTTGGCAATACTTGGAACAAACTTCCAACTGAAATAACATCCCTTACTTCCACCAACCTTTTCAAGAAACAATTAAAAAGCATCATTAAAACCCAATGGCTTTGCCCTGCTCCAAGCCTGACTGACACTTTTCTTCCTTTTTTCTATTCTGACTCCCTAACTGAATTCTTTTTGCTGAGACTTCTCTACCTTCTATATATGACATGATTAAACATTTTTTCTCTTTTATTGTTGTAACTCCCTACTGTGCTGTGTGAATTTTTATGTACATTAAATATCTTTTTGTTTTTTTTCTTATATATATTTATATATATATATATATATATATATATATATATATATATATTTTTTTTTTATATAAACTGAACAAGAACAATTTTCTTTGTTTATTTTCCTAAATGGTAGTAAAAAAATGTTGCTTTTGCTATAATTATTTCTGCCAATCAATTGTATACTTATGTAATTATTTTGTATTTCTACTTTTCTTGTGGACTATGTAATTATTTTGTATTTCTACTGTTCTTGTAGACTGTTTGTATAAACATTTTTTCTTTGTATTGTCTCGGAGCTTTTCTCCTCGGGCCTGTACTGAAAATGGACATATATCCAGTTAGACTAGCCCGGTCAACAAATGTAAAATAAATAAAATAATTGGAAGACTGAAACTTAAATGGCTGTCATTACTTTATTTAGAGAATTCATTCCTCACTGATTTGCCAGAAAACCACAAATTTTAAGAGGAACAGACCAAAAGTACGAGCCAAAAATTCCAGACATTCTGTGAAAATCTGGACAGTTGAGAGCTATGTGCTCAACTCCTTGAAACACAAGTGGTGGTAGGGCTGGAAAGTTCAGTCTCTTGTACTTAAGGTACAGGGTTTGAGCCCGAGCAAAGTAACACTAACTACCAGTTATCCCTAATTTGGGGCATTTTACACACAGACACAGAATAACACACACACACACACACACACACACACACACACACACACACACACACACACACACACACACACACACACACACAAACAACTACACTTACTTGTTGAAGTGAAACTGTGGAAGCAGCAAGGCAGCAATGAATGGAATGTTAAATTCCGTGTGGTAGAAAGAACAGGTGACGCACGTACAGGTACGACTTATAGGAAGGCTGCATTTGGATAGTTGACGTTTCGGATGATCGATGCTCTACTGTACAACTCTTTCTAATATTTATAATTTTCGTAATTCTTCAAATATTTATAATTTAGTATATTGTAGTATTTATTTATTTATTGACAGCAAGCCACAACATACATAGATTAACAATGGGCCCTTATGCTTGTGGGGCCCCTGGGCATCTGCTAAGTGTGCCCATGCATTAACACGGCACTGGCTATATCAATCAGTATCATCCAAACCATACTATAGCTGACAAAATCACCATGAATACGCAAATCCAAAGTACAGAAGTACAAAACAGTTTCTTAAAAAGACTGGTAACAGGATCAACATTCAATTACTGGTGTAGATACTGTGTGATATTAGCCAGAACCCCTGATTCTTACATAGAAGAAACAGAACAATGAACAGTAGCACAAACACCTCTCAGGGTGGACTTCACAGCTACTTTAGAAAGCACAACAGTCTCAGAGGATGACCAGAAATTTCAACAAAATAAATGGCCAACGTCAACCAGGATAACTCAATGTCTTATAAAACAGGAGCAGAGAAGCAAAATAAAAATAACGTATCTCAGATTTCAGACTAAAATGGACCAAAGCTGGTCACATCTATATAAATCCACTGAGCACAGCAGAACACAAATGGCTAAGCAACCAACTGCTACCATCTTACACTAATTGAAAAATAGTGATCATTGCCTTCCCAGTTCAGGTTAACATCTCCCAGCTTACTAAATTTGCTTTAGTTTAAAGTTTAAGATTCTGACCCCTATTCTGTTTGTGGATCTGTCCCTGTGGAAGCAGTAACAGTTTGAGCTGATGTTAATACCAGGACATGTTTCTAGTTTGGTAATATGGCAGAAATGAAATTAGGAAGAAAGTGAACAAAGTTTTATATATACAACTGCCATACTCTCAAACTCTTGGTTTAGAAATTAAAGAAAATATGATGACAATGTTTGATGATGCAAGTATAATTTTTGCAGTGCTGCTGTTGTTAAATGCCACTGAATCAATGTTGTCTCAGGGTATCACATTGAATAATTGTTCTGAACTATCTTCAGCCAGATGACTAAGCACTGACATTGGGGCATATATTGCTGTAGTTATTGTATCATTCCAAAGAAGCTTGAATTTGACTTGACCTCCCTAAGAGACTGGCTAGCCAGACACAACATAATACTCAACATAAAGAAACAAAATAAACAAAAAATGCCCTTCAAAACCCAGCAGAACTCTGCAAATTCCGCAACTATTAGTTCATCTCTTAAAATCAAAACCAACTGCTAGAAACAGTCCCACACTACAGATACCTAGGAATCTGGCTAGACCTTTCTTTTTACTTCCAGTATTACATTCAGGTTATTAAATCCAAATTTATAAATGACTATTCTGGTCCAGGAAAATTTCCAGGTTCTTCTCTCCAGCAGCTGGGGCAGCAATATGGAAAGGAATCCTTCTCCTTCAGCTTGTACATGGTGTCACACTCACACACTCATTGCTTCTGCTTCAGAAAAGAAATGTTACTGCTCTATATACTACCTCAAACATTTGCCTGTTCATTAACTTATTCCCTAAAAGGAAACAATCTCTCTTGGCAAAAGCCAAATAGCTGCCTATACCATAACAACGTCTCTCCTTCTAGATATCCTGTTATACAAAATGACACAGGATGAAAGTTTCCTCCTCCTGGCCCCTAATATTAGTTTGGGAAACCATACCCAAAGATATTAAATTATTACAACAAATCATGAATTTCCATAAAGAGATGAAATACTTCATATTCAACCAATCCAAATGCAATTGCTTCAGAATCAGCAACATCACATAATTTATTCCAAAGTACTGCTCAACAGCACATCCTGCACTCCTATCTAGGGGGTCCAGCCCTCATTACTCCCTACATTATCATATTCAGCTTACTGTGGTAGCCACACATCCTAGCATGTTACAGATACCACATAACATCTCATTCCGTGGCTTCTTATACACACACACACACACACACACACACACACACACACACACACACACACACACACACACACACACACACACACACACACACACACACACACACACACACACACACGGCACCCATTCTCAGGCCTTCCTCCGATCATGCCTGAGCTACTTCCGACAGCAAATGCAGCTGTAACAAATTTACTGCCACCCACCACAAACCTCATCTTCATATACCTCTCCTTTACTACTTAGATATAACCATTCACACTCCTAAAACTTTTGATACATAACTTTCAAGATCCACCTTCTCTCAGCCTCATCACATATACAGTTTCCTTCTCAAATATTACATCCAGAAATTCTTTCTCTTCTGCCTTCCTCTCCCTGATGTACATCTCAATAAAAACAGTGACCTTTAATGATTGTCATAGAGTTGTGGAAAATTTACTATATAGTATAAAAATTGTATTGTTTCACTAGCATTCATAGTTCAGTACAATATTCTTTATGCAGTATAAATGCCTTTACTACTCTGAGTACTCCTACCATAAGAAGTTTAGCAACCTATTGTCTGGCATGTACTGATTAATCCTGTAATTGTTTTTTAATCTTTGATTGTATTACTGTTTTCTTAATGCAAATCATTGGGTAACCAGCTTCTTGTATTAACTTGCTTAGTCCAGCTATGTAAGCCCTTGCATAAGTGCTGCTTTTTGGTCAGGATGTGCATTGATAAATAAATACACAAATGACTAGCTTAAAACCCATTGGATTGCCAGTCTTCTTCTTTTACATTGACCTTTGACATTGCTAAGCATGATGTATTTTTATAATAATTTAAATTTTTGCCTGATACACTGAAGTATGAAAGTAAGTTGACATCTTGTCGTTTGAGTTCTCAGGAAGTACTTAGTTTCTGCCTCCTCTAAAACTGATTGATTTGTTTTTCAGGCAGCCAAAATGTTCAGTGCCAGTCCATTTCAGGTCATTGATACCAAGCAGACTGAACAGCACTATTCCATTTTATTCTTGACTACTGCAAGTTCTTCATGGTTCATACACTTGATTCTATGCCCCAAATCATAAGACACTTTAGCATCTTCTAACCCTCATTTCACATACAGAAGCATCAAGAGTTAGACATCCTAAGGGCTTTAACTCAAACATGTCATATACACTGGCTTTACCTGGTAGACTATTATGCTTTTCTTAGTAGTTTTTTGAATGCCTTCTGACCCGCAAAGCTCATCTTCCAGCATTAAATCAAAATCTGTTAAAATATCGCTATCCAAATACAAAGTTTTCATGGCAGACACAGATGTAGATTCCCAGGCCTTTCTTCATGCTGATATTAATTTTGTGTCTGAGTAATGTCATCCTCCACCTCCAGCATTAACCCAAACTGTTGTTGGCCAGTAAGGGTGGTTTGTCTTAGATCACCACCTTGGAAGACCCTGTGGGTGATTATGATTATTTATTTGTTTTGTTTTGTTTATTAGTTGTGATAGGGCATTGACCATAATAGACACAGCCCACATAAACAAAAAATCATGAGAAAAAGTTTGGAGAAAATATTTATTTATTGACATTTGATTACCAGGAAAGTACAACTGGGTAGGAGCCCATTTTCAGTGGCGGCCCAAGGAGAAGAGCTCCAAAATATTACAAAATATTTTAAGAACAATAATTTTACAGTCTTTAAAAATAATACAAAAAAAATATAGTTTAAATATTTCTACCAGATTAGACATTATAGGAAAAAATTGGTCAAGTTATTTGACAATGATTTAATAGATATATTTTACCCAATTTATAGAGAAATTAAAGGTAATTTAGTATAATATAAACAGGAATTATAATATGGAGTGTGAGAAAAGCAGGCTTATGGTATATTTAGAGAGAAAGCCTGAGGACAGAAATGGATAGAAGTAAGAAAGTGAGTGAAGAAGGGAGATTAAGGAGATGTAGGTATGAAGGGGTATTTGTCCACATTTAAGGGTATAGTTTATCCTGTTATTGAGCAAGAACAGAGCCACCTTTTGGCTAGGAAGTGTTTCAGAATGGTTTTGTAGGATAGGAGGGAGGGTACTGACCTGATGGATACAGGTAAGGAGTTCCAGACTTTAGCAACATAGCAAGAGTACAGACAATGCCCGGCAGATTTGATAGACTTGATGACAGACAGGAGTTTTTGGTCACTGGATCATAATGGCCAACTGGGAACATAGTTGTATAGAATGTTATTTAGTGCTGGAAAAGCAGATGGAGTCTGGATAATTTTATAAGTGGTAAGAAGCTGTGTATATGTTATTTGATGGGCTAGGTGTAACAGTGGTCTCTGAAAGGGCTATTTGCTGCAAATTTAGCAAGTTTGTTACAGCATTGTTCAAGTTTTGATTTTTGTGATGCCTAAAGGTTAGTAAGGATGGGTGCACCATAAAAAAAGTGTGGGGAAGAGATAAGTAGTGTTAAGTGTAGCTTTCATTTTGTTGCTGAGAAATCTTTCAGCTCTATAAAGCATCCCTAGTTTTTGATGAATTTTTCTTACGCAATTTTTTATACAGTGATCAAATTTAAAATTATTATCCAAAGCATATGACAGGGTGCCTAGAGAGGAGTTGTGGTATTGTATGAGGGAGTCGGGAGTGTCAGAGAAGTATGTAAGAGTGGTACAGGATATGTTCAAGGGTAGTGTGACAGCAGTGAGGTCTGCAGTGGGAGTGACAGATGCGTTTAAGGTGGAGGTGGGATTACATCAAGGATCAGCTCTGAGCCCTTTTTCTTATTTGCAATGATGATGGACAGGTTGGCAGATGAGATCAGACAGGAGTCCCCGTGGACTATGATGCTTGCAGATGACATTGTGATCTGTAGTGAGAGTAGGGAACAGGTGGAGGAGACCCTGGAGAGATGGAGATATGCTCTAGAGAGAAGAGGAATGAAGGTCAGAAGGACTAAGACAAAATATATGTGTGTGAATGAGAGGGAGGATAGAGGAATGGTGAGGATGCAAGGAGTAGAGGTGGTGAAGGTGGATGAGTGTAAATACTTGGGCTCAATAGTTCAGAGTAATGGTGAGTGTGAAAGAGAGGTGTAGCAGAGAGTACAGGCAGGATGGAATGGGTTGAGAAGAGTGTCAGGAGTGATTTGTGGCAGACAACTACCAGTAAGAGTGAAAGGGAAGGTCTACAAGAGGGTAGTGAGACCAGCTATGTTATATGGGTTGGAGACAGTGGCATTGACAAAAAGGCAGGAGTTAGAGCTAGATGTGGCAGAGTTAAAGATGTTAAGATTTGCACTGGGTGTGATGAGGGTGGACAGGATTAGGAATAAGTATATTAGAGGGTCAGCCTAGGTTGGAAGGTTTGGAGACAATGCCAGAGAGGCAAGATTACATTGGTTTGGACATGTGCTGAGAAGGGATACTGAGTATATTGTGAAAAAGATGCTGAGGATGAAGCTACCAGGTAACAGAAAAAGAGGAAGACCTAAGGTAAGGTTTATGGATGTGGTAAGAGAGGACATGCAGGTTGTTGGTGTGACAGAGCAAGATGCAGAGGACAGGAAGAAATGAAAACAGATGATCCACTGTGGCAACCCCTAATGGGAACAGCCAAAAGAAGATGATGATGATCCAATGTCATCCCTAATAATTTGATATGAGAAGTGACTTCAATGGCTGCATTATCATGAGGGAGGACTTTACATTTTGCTTTTTCATGGGAGAGGGATTTGGGGAAAAAAGTAGAAGCTTGTTTTTATTAGGGATGAATATGAGTTGTGTGTTACAATGGCATGTTTCAGTTGCTGTTTAAACTTCCTGAGTATTTTTTGGGAGGTGCGCCATGTTGTCAGATGTGCAAATGAGTGTGGAGGTCTGTTTTGTAGATGTGTACAGGTTGTTGGTGAGAATGTTAAAGAAGAGGGGACCATGGATAGAGCCTTGTGGTGCATCAATGGTGACTGGGAGGTATTGAGAGATGTGAAGCATCATTTTACTGTCTGATACCTATTGTATAAATAGCTTTTGAACCATAGAATGGTGGACTAAGTAAGACATAATGAGGGCATTTAAAGCAGAGGTTTGCTGTGACAAACTTTGTCGAAGGCTTTAGACAAATCTAGAAATAAGGAGACTAATTTGCTATTATCTCTAGATTTATTGACAGTATCTATATAGGTTATAAGTGCAGTGTTAGTACTATGAGAAGGACCGAAGCCATGCTGTGTGAGGAATAGGAGCTTTTCCTGCAGGAGATGGTTCAGCATTAGTTTTTGAATACAATTTTCAATTATTTTAGAGAAGAGGGATATGATTTCTATAGGTCTAAAGTTAGTAATGTCTGTTGAATTTCTTCCTTTATGCAGAGGTGTAATGTGTGACTTTTTCTAGAGAGATGGAACATGGGATTCTTGGCCTGATCTATTTATAAGTATTGAGACATGGTAAGCAATAATATCAGCTGCTGTGTTAAGGAACTCAGAATGTCATCAGCTGAAGCAGAGCATGGTTTGAGATAGTTTACAACTAGTTTTATATAGGATGTGGCCACAGGTTCGAAAATGAAAGTGGATGTGGTGATACATGGCTGTGGGACAGGGTTAAGATTAAATGTTGGGAAATTCTTGGCTAGAGATGTTATACTATCTACGAAATAAGAGCTGAATTGTATTGCAGTTTTGAGTGAAGACTTATTAGGAGAGAATAGGGTTGAATTTATTGGCCATCTTAGTAAGTGGTCCTTGGAATGCAAGGAGTACTCTTTTGGGGGAGAGTAGTTAAAGCCAATTTCCAGTACATGCAGACACATATTTGACTAGATAAATTCAATACACAGCAAGGGTCTTCAATTTAAATTTGTTTATATTGTACAAAGACAAAATTCTCAGTGAAAACAGGGAGATGGCGCTTGTAGTAGAGTTCCTGTAGTATCAGGGTTGGCTTTACTGATCACAGGCTCTGCAAGGAAAGAAAAGAGAAAAAACTCTACTAAATGGTCATATTATATTGAGGCAATAAAGTTAACACATATTATGAAAAGATATAAAGGAAGGACCACAGTGGGTCAGAACAAGAAAATATGGGGAAAGTATAGGAATAAAGAGATGGTAAAAAAAGTTTGACTGTCAGCTGAAAGTAGGTTATCAGGAGGTATACTGACCTAGAACCACAGTAATGCAATGTTTATATAGAGCTGTAGAGAGCAAGTTATCATAACATAGCATTACAGTAAATATGCAAAAGAAATTATGTATAATTGAAGATTAGAAGGTTTCTAGCCTCATCCACAACACATGCGGACAATTCAACTTTAACCTGCTCAGCAGATACCTTACCAGACCTCCAAATAGTAGCTCAACAAACTTTTAATGATATAGAAACATATCTAAGTAAATCACAACTAATTCTCAACCCCACAAAGACACATTTAATGCTATTTACCAGTAGCAAACAATCACCGACCACACCTCCTTTCACCATTTTCTCAGCAAACAACACAGTCATCCAACCTGTTGAGCATACAAAACTCCTTGGTGTGGCAATCGACAACAAACTCAGATTTGAACAATACATCACCATCACAATTAAGAAGGTTCACATCAAACTTGGCTCACTGTACAGATGCAAGCCATTCCTCACTGACAATACAAGACTAGCCATATCCGGAACCTTCTTCCTCTCTACGCTCCTATAGGGTTCCCCTCTTTACCAACTTAAAAAAAATCAGACTTAACCAAACTGGAAACTTGCTACAACAAAATAGCTCAATTTGCAGCCAACTTTCCCCACCATTGTATGCTCAACATAAATTAAACTGGCTCGAGCTACCTAACCTTCACTATCTCTACCAACTTAAATTCACACACAATTTCATCTTCCATCCTGACAGTTACACATCCCTCAAGGAACTTGTTGTTCCCTACTCATGCCCACAAAGTCTAAGATCTGCAGACAGAAACTTTCTCACAGTAAACAAAGCTATCAACACTCACGGTTAAGCCCTATTCTCAAATCAAATAGCCAAATTATGGAATCTATATACCATACCCTCCAAAACACACCTGAATCTGCCAGTTTCAAACTACTACTGTTTGAACATCTATCCAAGAACTGGCATTGCTGCTATGCCAAATCTGACTGTCCACTCCTTACTTCATTTTCTCGCTCTCTTTAATGTTTATTACTCCTCAAAAAAATAAATAAATATATATATATATATATATATATATATATATATATATATAAAGGAAATCTCATTTGTTCATAACTATTATTTAATATGCACATAGTACTAATTTTATTTTTCTCACAGTGATATTTACTGAAATGCTTGTGTTTTTCTTTTTGAACCTGTATCTATTAGAAAAGTGTATTGAATACTACTTTGTATAGATTAACTATTCTGCACCTTACTATATGTATACTATTGTACTATCCAATTATTGTATTTTGCTTATATTTCTGTGGAGTTTTTCTCCCCAGGCCTCTGCTGAAAATGGGCTTCTGGCCCAGTCAGACTTTCCTGGTAAACAAATGTAAATAACTAAATAAATAAAGATATGCACAATAAAATGAAAACTCACACAAGATATACTGCAAATGAACATCACAAAAATGAAATATTTTAAGTTTTATATCTGTTGAGGAAAATGTATGTGAAGTAGTGTGTGGAAACATTTTTAATAGTAATCCTAGGGAAGTCAGTAGTGAGGATGAGATGGAAATAACAGGAGACAGAGTTGAGGTAGACAGATGTTGTTTATTGTGTGTACTTAGGACAGGTGTCCTATGGTGATGCACTTGCAGGCTGATTTATGGACAAGTTTCTCCTTTTTGTTAGTTTAGCTCTGACAGAGGAGAAGAATATATTTCTTTAAGGTGGGTTGGAAGGGATTCCTAGAATTTGGATTCAAGAATGGAAAAGGTGTGGTTGGTGCAATAAAGTTTGGTTTGGGGGTTCTGGAGTGAAGTAGCATCTATGGGAAGGGTATGGAGGTTGTAGGAGATGATTTTATTGTGTAGTTTTGTCACAAGAGGCAGAAAGACACATGGCTGTAGGAATTTAAAAACAAGAGCACCTAATAATGCATAATCTCTGTAGGTTACTGGCAGCTACCTGGCTTTGCTGAGGATGGTACAGTGGTGTGCTTATGGTGGGGAATTTTAACTGCAATAGACTGCAGAATGATTGAGTTTCTTTTGGAGGCTGTGGCAATGATAGGATAGCCATATAAATGTTTTGCTTGTAAGATTCCTTTTCATATTTGCAGCTTTTACAGGTCTTGAGAGAAATGTTCAGATTTTCCCAAACCAGAATAAAAAGTAATGCATTTTTTTCTTGTTTTTTTTCTCTCTCTGTAATTATGGAAGGTAATGGTTTAGCTATATGTCAAGGTATTTAAAGGATGTGGTTCTTTCAAATGGAGTTCTATTAAAATCTTGTATGATGAGAGACGGGTGTTCTTCTCAGCTTCTGATTTGTTAGCGATTTCATACTTTTTGTTTTGGAGGGGGTTTCAAACTAGCTTATAATTAATTTGCTAGTAATTAAGGAGTGTATGTTTGTATTACTGCATGTGCATAGAATAACAATACAATCAAAGTAAAAGGTGAGAGGTAAGTTTAGAAGGTTACAGGGTAGTTTTTACTAAAGACTTTGGACAACAGTGGTGTTTCACTGCATGCTTTGGGCGCTGCTTTGCTAAGAAGGGCTAGATCTGATAGTGAAGAACCAATTCTGACTCTAAAGTGTTTGAACTCATATTGTCCTTTTTCATTCCTCCTCACAAATGGATATCGAATCCGACATCTGATCTGACTTGGCCACTTTTCCCAAACTTATGGTTTGAGTCTCAAGCTCCTGCCTGTACCCAGAATGCTCCATGCCTTCCTCAACTCCCCAGATCTCATTTGCCACATGTTGCAACCAAACGTGCTTCCATCTTGGGCTAGTGGTTCAGATAAGTTTAAAACTTTCAAAGGATTTTTTACGTAGAGTCGGCTTTACTATTGTTATTATAGCTAGCTCTCTCTTCTCGTATCTTTGCCTCTTTCTAGTTATTCAGAGACTTTAGATTTCCTTTCTCTTGCTTCTTCCTCTCCTTCTTTTCCTGCTGTTGACACTTTAATAACAAAAAAAAAACTTTCTAGTCAAATTTAAAAGGTTTAGTAGTTTTAAAAGGTTAGAGTTAAACCTAGGTTTACGAGTTAGCTTTACTGTTAGTTAGCTTTACTGTTTAGTAATCTATATAGTGTTTTACTATGGCATGAGAAGCTTACTGGGTTCAAGAGATGCACTTCTTGTGGACACAAGATTCCCAACTTGGATGCCCAGAAGAAGTGTGTCTATTGTCTGGGTCCAGAACATTTAGACATTAAATGTGAGGTGTGTGCGGTGTTCAACCCTCGCGCATTGGATGATTGCTGTAACAAGCTCATTCTGAGGGGCCCCTGTCCACCTCTTCTGGTGCTCAAACTCCCCTTAAGCATGCTAGCTCCAAATGGTCCCTCTCTGCTTCTTTGGAGGAGTTGGAGCAAGCCAGAAGAAAGGCTAAGGTCTTGGATCAACCATCTGCTGATCTGAGCACAAATTGTACTTAGTAAGTTACTAATTCTAACAAAGTGAAGTTTAAACCAGGCTGTTTCTTTAAAACCTGTACTAAGGTATAAACAAATGTGTTTGAAATAGAGTTCTGTGCTTCTGCAACTATTGTTTTTAACTAGGATTGATTGTTTAACTGAATAATTAATGGCTGTGTGATTTTTGATAGTATATAAAAATGGTTAGTATGTGTTAGTATTTTATACACTGATGAAGGGTTTGTTTGACCTGAAAGCTTTGTTTTATTAAACATTTGTTTAGTATCAGCGTTGCTTGGTTTGTTTCATACTGCATCCAGTCTTGGTTTTATGAACTAAGTTTTGTTCTGCAACTGTTTGGCTTTTTGAGAAATATCCAACATTCTAGCAGATAGACTCAGCAGGTCAGTTTTGACCCCTCATGAGTGTTCACTCAGTCAGTCAGTAGCAAAATGATTTTCAGCAGTTGGGGCCAACCTTGTTGTGACCTCTTTGCCTCTCACCTGAATGTCAAGTGCAATAAGTATTTTGCTCTGATCCCCTGGAGGGGCAGTCACTGAGAGGTGCTCTAGTCCATGATTGGCCTCCAGGTCTCCTTTATACTTACCCCCATTACGATTGATCCCCAAAGTTCTACAGAAAACCAACAGGTCGAAGAGTTCCTTAATCTTCATTGCCTCTTTCTAGCCTCATCAGGTATAGTTCCCCTTTCTTTGGTCTCACCTCAAGTTTCTACCTTGAATTCTGGATCCCATATAGGATCTCATATCTCACCCATTGAGACTCAAATTCCCAATCTCCATAACCTTAAACTGACCACATGGTTTCTCCAATTCCAGTAATTGTAAGAAAGTCCATACTAGCCCCCTCCATACACAACATTGTTCTGACCTCTCAGACAACTTCCACCAAAAAGATCTGCAGTAGTAAGTTGAAGAGGTTTTCTATTTGGGCATCTAAGAAAAATATTGACCCTTTCTCAGCAAATGCAAATGCAGGAGGAAAGTACCCCAAAAGTAAAACCACCAGGCAAGGACCAATAAAGTCTAGTGTTGTACTCCTCCGTGCATTTGTGGCTCACAGTGCTCTATTTGATTGGATTTTTTGGTGGTACCCTTTCCCAGCACCCATAGCAGATATTTTCTTTTCCTTAGCACTCTTTTTTCAAGAAGGAGCTAGTTTCTCCACTTTCAAACTCCAGCTGGCTACCAGATCCAGTTTTTACACTGGCAAGAAAACTTTATCCATTTTATTTCCAAAGTATGTAAGGATTTCATGAGGAGAGTGTTTCATCTTAGACCGCCAATTAAAGACCCCACTCCTCCTTGGGATCTCACAGTGGTACTGCAAGGACTCACTCAGAAGCCTTTTGAACTTGCAAGTTCATGTGACATAACATTTTTTTCTTGGAAAACAGTCTTTTTCGTATCTATCACTTCTGCCAAGATAATTTCAGAGCTTCATGTTTCATCAGCCAAACCTGCTTACATCACTTTTCACAAAGATAGAGTTTCCTTCAGAACAAATCCTTCCTTTATGCCTAAGGTGGCCACAGGGTCTAACATTAATCAGTCTGTTCAGTTGTCAGTTTTTTTCCCCAATTCTTTCGAACAAAGGTGAATACCTCTTACATATCCTGGATGTTCATTGACAATTAAGTTTCTACCTATTCAGAATAAAGAAAGATAGAAAATCTGATCAGCTGTTTGTTTCTTTCTCTACAAACAGGCAATTTCCAAAATCCTTTTAGTGAAATGGATAACAGATTGCATTTCATTCATTTACTCTGAGAGAGGTATAGACTTGCCTTGACCTCCCAGGGCTCATTCCACTAGGGCTATGTCTACTTTATCTGCCTTCTTGTCGAGAGCTTCTATTGATGAAGTGTGTGCTGCAGCAGCCAGGTCTAAGTCTCATCCCTTTGTTACTCATTATAAGCTGGGCATTATTTCCAAGAGCATGGCATCCTTTGGTTCGACCATGTTTTGGCACACCCTTCCTTAAGGCCAACCCAGGAGTTACATAGCTGGGGACTGTGACATGTTTGTGAAGATGAATGAAAAAGAAAAACATCAGACTGGAAAGTTATGTACTCCATGTACTCCCCATAACTAGGTATCTGTGTTATCCATTTTTCTTTCCTCCTCACTTCCTTCCCATCCACCCCCTGGCCTGGTGCCTTTGTAAAGTAACTGGAAGACTTTGGAATCCTTGGGTTTCAGGGTTGAGTCTCAGATTCTTTTTTCTCTATAATTATGGTAACCTTAGTTAATTATAGGGCAGATAACTTGATCTAGGGAGTTGAGGAAGGCATGGAGCATTGTGGGTATGGGGAGGAGCTCAAGACTCGGATCTTAAGTCTGGGAAAGCAACCGAGTTGCATCCGAGACCCATTTGTGAGGAGGAATGAAAAATGGGCAACACTGATACCTAGTTAGGGAAAGTGCATAACTTTTCATTTGTTATGAAATCATGGAACCAGGAAGCAACATTGCAGCTCATCTTTGATTTCTTGAAGGGAAGATAAGAGGAAGAGATGATCAATCATGTCAAATGTTTTGGTAAGATCAATGAAGAGTGCCCCCTGTAAGGTTACCTTTATATATATTGAGAAGAATTTGCCTGTAAAGGAACCACAGGGCCATCACTATGCTACTGCCTGGCCAAACGGCACGTTGTTTAATTGTGAGGAAATGATTTTGTTGGATGCAGCTAAGCAGTTGGCTGTATATTACTTTTGTCAAGAAGTTTGCCTAGTGTGGTGAGTATGTAGATAGGGTGGAAGTGTGGCGTTGGGGTGGGGGCTTTCTCTGGTTGAAGTTATTTGTAGAGGGATTTAATTGGCACAGCTGTCCATATGTCTGGCATAGACTTTTTTGATAAGCACAGGTTGTAAAAGTGGAAGAACATATGGAAAGGAAATCTTTGCAGAATATGATGAAACAGGGGAGTAGGTTGTCTGAACCAGGTGATGCATCCAGGTGTATGCTTTCCAGTTGGAGTTCAAGGTCTTTGAGTGTGACTTTTTAAAATGGAAGGGAGTAATAAAAGGTGGTGGGGAAGAAGAGCTGGAGCTTGATAGAGACGTGATAGTACCTGGGAGGGGGCTGAATTTCTTGAGAAAGTCCAAAGTCAAAAGTAGCTTTTCATAGATAGTTAAACTTTTAATGGCAGAGCTCTTAGCATTACTGATGCACATGTCATTATGGTATGACAAACCAAGCAAGGGATTTTTGTGCATTGACAAGAGTATTAAGTTGCATTTTTTTTAAATATCTTGTAACAGTTTTAGAAGAAAATGAGTGGCTTGACATATTAATGAGGAGGGGCAGCAGACGCATTTGTAACATTAGTATCATCCCAAGTGTGGGACAGAAAGAACAAATGTAAAAATTAACAGCTCAGTCATTTATTAAAAGGGACATAATTATATGTGACACAAAATGTCTGTGATAATCACAACATAAAATTACATGCAACAATAAGAAATTTCACTAAATCTTGAAGTTTCTTTCCACTATGATATCTTATCTTGTAAAAACATGATCTCATTAGCAACACTGCTATATTTGCAGGATTATTTTATAAATTGTTTTCAGAAATTCTAAAATGATCTGTATGTGAGCATTCTTAATTTTGGCAGCACAGCCTGTCTCCTGATATAAAAAGTTTATCTTTCCAATGCCAGAATGAAATTCATTTCAGCATTTCGTAGAGCTTTCATCTTCTTTTCGAAGCTAAATGATGTCCTAATACAGATTACGTTGCTTTTCCCTATAACATTGTTTTATTAATCAAAGCATGAAGTAGGTATGAGGAAAATATTGTTAATTTACTAATTTGCTAAACAACTACCAACCCTGTCTACTGCTACAGACCCATCCAGGCACAAACATGTACAAATATTTATATCTATATGTACATATATATATATATATATATATATATATATATATATATATATATATATATATATATCATATATACGTATTATGTAGCTCAGTATTAGAAACACCTATGTGTAAATACACACGCATGTGTATATACAGATCTACTTCATATTATTGTATAACCAGATGATCGAATGTCGCAATGTCAAACCATTACCATGAAAAATCACATAAGCGAAAGTTTAAAACAGCAAATCCCAAAGCATCGAAAATGGGAAAACAACCAAAGCTACCATTTCTACCTACATTCACTTTTGCAGGGGGTGCTACGCACATGTACACACACACACACACACACACACACACACACACACACACACACACACACACACACACGTGTATACATGCACATATATATGTATATAACATACAGATGCATATGTATAAAGTACATACATAAAGATATACATATATGCACATATACATATAAATATTAATTATACACCCCACCCAAAACACACGCACACACTTAGATGTATGTTTGTACCTATATTATATCTACCTCTCTTTGAATATTTTATATATATATATATATATATATATATATATATATATATATATATGTGTGTGTGTGTGTGTGTGTGTGTGTGTGTGTGTGTGTGTGTAGACACTAAAAGAGTCTTTGATATTTAGAGTCACCAAAGAAGGAAGCAAGCTAAGAAAGAAAGTCAGACTATCTCGACAACAGCAAATACAAGGAGAATGTATTAAACACAGTCCACAAGAACAGTAAATATGGAAACATGCACTAAACCTTGCACCCTGGAGCAAAACCTAAACTTTCATCCATCTGTACTGCATTCTTTTCTGACTGCAGATGAATTGGAACTACATTGCAGCATATTGGTTTACCTACTGCCTGGGATAAAAATAGTATGACTCATTCTGAACTAGCTGTGTTTAATTGTGCTCATCCTATTTATTCATGGTAAAATCAGAATGAAAGAAGTACTGTTAACGTTGTATGTTTTAAACCTGGAACACTCTAGTATGCTTCTTCTGTCTTTAATAAACTTCAAAAGAGGCTGACAAGCCTTTTGGCTGTTTCCAACAGACAGATTCATATTTGTCTATATTTCAAAAATAATAATAATAATAATATTGTGTGTTTACAAATGATAATGCAGAGCAAGTAATGCTTAACCTAAACCTAGATGGCAACACTCAGGTCTGTTCTGAGCTAGTACAAAATGGAACAAAATACACTGACCCTTCTGACATTGCCAACATCTTGGCTGACAGGTTCAGTGCAAATTTCTCCCCCCCTCACTACCTACAGGGCCTATTACCATTCTAAGGAATTGTGTAAGTCCAATTATTACTGATACGTTGGTTAACAAGGCTCTATCTAAAGCTAAAAACACTGCCTCCATGGGACCAGATGGTGTCCCAGGCTGTGTCATACATGAGCTCCAAAAGGAATTAACCCCGTATCTTAATACCCTGTTCAGTCTCAGCCTCTCCACAGGATATGTGCCCATAGAATGGCGCATGGCAATGGTGGTCCCACTACACAAGGGTGGGGCCACAAGTGACCCTGGGAACTACTGACCAATAAGCCTGACCAGTCTGATTTGTAAGGCTATGGAGTGAATCATTATGGAACTCATAAATGGAGAGATTGGGAACCTCCAGTCGCTGGACCCCACATAGTTTGGCTTCGTCAAGGGCAGATCATGCCTCCTGAATCTGGTGGATTTCTTTGAAACAGTTACTCAGACTATAGATAAGGGAAAGGAGATACACATGGCTTACCTTGACCTTGCTAAAGCATTTGACACCATTCCCCATTCAGGGATTATTGATAAGCTCACTAGCCTGGGCATAAACCCTTATGTCACAAGATGGATCGCAAACTGGCTCTCAGACAGATCCCATAAAGTAAGAGTAGCAGGATCTATGTCTGAATCCAGACCAGTAACGAGGGGTGTGCCTCAGAGCTTTGTCCTGGGGCCCCTCCTGTTTGGCATATACTTCTCAGAAGTACAGGCAAGCATGGAAGGGCTTTGGCTGACTAAGTTTGCAGATGACTGCAAACTGGGTGCTATAATAGAGTCTCCGGCCGACATGGAGATCCTCCAGAAGGGCCTAAATGAGACTGATGCATGGTGTCAAAGCCATGGTCTCAAGCTAAATGCAAAAATATGCATAGTAATCCCCTTTGGAAAAAACAGAGTACCCGCAAACTACAACATAGGAGGTAATCCCCTGAAATCTGAAGAAGAAATAAGGGATCTAGGGACCCAAGTAGATAGTCAGCTTTCCTTTGATAACCATGTTGCCAAAGTGGTTAGGAAATCCTTCTATGTGACCCATCTGATCACGAAAGGGTTCGAATCAAGATCTAAGGATGTAATGGTACCCCTCTACTCTTCCCTCATCAGACCCATTATTGAGTACAATGCACCAGTTGGAATGTACCTGGCTAGACATCTCCAGCAGCTGGAGAGACCACAAAGGTACCTAACCAAGAGGATTACTGGCCTCAAACAGTTGCCCTATGCAGCATGATTGAAAAAGCTAAGACTGTTCTCTGTTGCATACCGCTTTCTCAGAGGTGATCTCTGTCTAACGTACAGAGCCATGTCCAACCCAGAATTGTTGAACATGCTCCATGTTAGAAAAACCAAATCTACTCAAGCTACATTCTCTAGGGATATAAACCTTAACACAACAATGAATAGAACATGCTGGAGGGATAGATTCCCTTCGCAGAGACTTCCCTTACTATGGAACAGGGTCCCGATCTACATAAGACAGAGCCCCCCACTATCACTCTTCAAGAGGAACCTTGATGAGTGGATGGATAGCAGAAAGTTCACACCGGGGATCACACCAACAGCACTACTAGATAGGGGCCAAGGGTACTAGCTGCTAGTACAAGGGTCTAGGGAACTACTAAAGGGGCGGTGAATAATGCACAACGTGGCTGGGCTAATATATGCCTTCGGGCAGATAGCCCAGTACCAACCTATGAACCTATAATCTATAAACCTTTCAGCTTTCTGAATATAAATGAATATAATCATAGCAATCAGTAAACCTTAAATTGTTGCACAAAATATGAAATCTACTGGCTTTGCTAGATATGATTTGTGGATAATTCAAAAATGTTCATAATGCACTTAAATGTAGTCCCTGGCCCATCTGATGAAAAAATTGTAGGTCTACTGTGAGATCTTGCAACTAAAATCTGGAAATCAAACAATTGTGACCACACATCCTTGTAGCAGCCCCCCCCCCACCAAACTTAAATGTATAAACTCTGTGATCACACAAAATTATGAAAAGTAAAATCTCTTCAAAATAGTTTTGGACTGGTGTTGAGTACTATATTTTTTCATGCTTTCATGACTGAACATAAGAAACTCAGTATCTCAACTAGCAAGCCCATGAGGTAAGCCAAAATGCATTGTAAGATTGAAAATAGCTTTCAGGGGTGGATTTTTGCTTTCTTACTTCTACAGGGTAGCCCATCCACAAGAGTAAGTGACATCCACTATCCAAAGTACAGCTTACTTTCTCCCACTTCACACCCTACAAAAAATGAATTCAACATAGGTCCCAAAGTTCCCACTTATCAAATGTATATCACATGTATCCATGTATACATGTATGTTTAATGGCATTGCAATAGTTTGGCAGTCTGTTGCTTGCACACAGTTATATTATTCAAAGTTTTTCATACAGTGTCGCTTCATTTGTAATGTACTTATATATTTGGTATACATGTAATCTCGACTCCAAAAGCACATACCTCACAGGCTAGTATCAATCAGTAAGAAAAAGCAAATAAGTTGAGATGTGATAAATCTGAGGTGTTATACAAGTAACCTCTACATTAATTAAGTAGAGTATCTTTTTACTAATTGCACCATTTATTGAACGTGATAGTTGTATTGTTTCGTCTGCAGTCTCTGTTGCAACAGAAATTAAAGTGCTTATCTTTTTAATTCTTTCACTGACTTTTCTTTCTTTTTTTGTTTGTTTGAAACACTACATAGGACATTCTATACTCCAGTTAAAATAACAAAAATATGCAAACAGAGTTGTAACACCCCTACTCTGGGCCAGTAATCAAAGAGCCTGAATACTCACCAGTGACACCAGTGAGGGATGTTCACTTGGAACAAAAATAGATACACACAGTATTTTGAGATGCAGCTGTTTGCACCAAGTACAATTTCCCTTAAGAGCACACAGGGAACACACTCCATCCTGGGACTGGGTTTCTCTCTCTCTCTCTCCACCCCCCAAATAATACTCCCCACTGACACAGCTGTAGAGTTGAGTCATCAGCCAAGTGTTCCAAACCAAGTCCTCCACCATCCTCTCTTGTGAAACAAGTGTTCTGTGTCCCTGCTCCAAGTAGCTGACACACACACACACACACACACACACACACACACACACACACACACACACACACACACACACACACACAAGGCTGGCACAGATTTACTAGCTGTGCCCCCTCTGCCCAGACTATAAGGTGGGTACTGCCACCAGAACACTCCAAAGTCAGGCTGTTACAAGGTCACCCAATTATACTGAGTAAAATTAATACTAATACAAATGGTAGTATTTGACCAATGCAGCAAGGCTTTCAGGAGTGGCCACAGTGTCACTAAATAAATATAAGTACTCTCAAAGGTTAAAATAATATCTAAAAGACCAGCCAAAATGAAAAGTTTCAATAGATTTAATAATAAATAATAAAAGGAACATGAACATACTAAATATCTATTTACAATAAATACCACAGTTTTGTCACAGAAAATATTAAAAATAACACAGATACAGAAAAACAGTATTTAACTAATCTCACTATATTTTCCTGACTGATCTAAATAATTACTATTCCCTGGTTACATACTAAAGCAAGGCAAGATGAAGTGGGTGAGTGGTCTTTCTTCTTTGTCAGATTTCAAAAACAGACTGTCCTCAGACTTCTGTCTCATCTAGTATTAAAACATCATTTCAGTGCTGGATTACAGAATGACATCAATTATATCTAGTCATCTGACACACTATCCCCTTTGCTAGAAACTGAACCAAAATGTATCACATATGTGTTACCATACACACAGATAGAGGTTTGCTGAGATGTGTTATAGCATCTGGAAGCTATAAAACTATTTCAAAACTTCCACCCTTCCAGAGTAACAATTAGTTCACCTGTAAGGACAATATAGTAGAATTCCTCGTCCTGATTTTCACATATATTTTATCTCTGGCTGCAGTCAGAACTGCAAAATACAGTCTTTGTGGTCTAAACCAGGTAATTTAATTTCAGATATTTTTCAAAGTTAGCTGGACTGTGATTAACCTTTTCTCTTCCAGTATCCTCTGTTACCATATATCCATTTCAACAGTTACAATGCAGTCTGACATACAGGTGTATTTTTTTTTCTGTCCAGCAACAGAAGCAGCAGTTAGCACAGCAGCTTTACAAATACATTTTCAACATAAGCATTTGTACAAATCAATTTGATATACAAATGCCATAATGTTTTTGCAGAACTGCAGCTAGCTGTGCTGGCATATATTACACATACACTGCCCTACATCTCCTGGCATAGCTGGCAATACCTCACATCATCACAAAAGTAATAACTATTTTTTTTGTTTTTTGAAGATGTAGAAAAAAATAAAAGACTGCATGCACAGCAGAAACCAAATTTCACAGAATGTATTTCTTTACTTTGTAATGTTTCAGATAAAGAGATAGAAATATTAAGATCTCAACATAATCACCAAAATACAGATTTTAAATTCTGGTCAACATTATCTTCCTAATTTGATAAATGCATCAGTGATTTCTAACTAATATAATTATTTATTTTTTTTGTATCTGTCTTATGAACAAAACTGTAGTCTAGATAAAAATTTAATTAATTCACAGTTTAACATTTCTAAATGTATGGGAACCTGGTAGATAGTTATGAGTTAGTTAGGTACTAAGATCTGTAGTTTGGAAAACAGTGATGTGAAATGTGGGATGGAATATGTAGGCAACCATTTTTATTTTTGTAACTATTTATTTATACTTTGTCAGTAGGATTAGTCTCATTAGGCTAGTAACCTCTTTTTAGGAAAGATTTGAGGCGGTATTTATACTAACAAGGGAAACTTTGGCCAAGGCACTGGGGAAATCCTCCTATTCTTTGTGTTTCATTTTTTTTTCTGATTTTGTGGGAGGCAACCAAAGGAGTGAGATGGAGGAGTAGAAGGAATTTAAGGAGATCTGCAAGACTCGGCAGAGTAAAAATAATCTGAGGCAGCAGTTATGGATGAAGAGGGTCAGAAAATATGTCTGTGGTGAAATTAGTTGCTGAACAGAGGACAAATGAATCTGTGGTTATAACACTTGTAGAAGGAGGTTTGGAAGACTCTGTTTTATGTCAAATGATAAGTGAATATTAATCAGAGGACATAGTTAACCATTCCTATTGAATTGGTCCAGGAAAATGAAGGACGGGAACCAAAAACTTGGAAAATGGTGTGCAGTGGGAAGGCACACTGCAAATACCATTGCACAACAGTCATAGGAAGTAGAGGAACTGCCTATAAAGAGAACATATGTAGTGGTGGTTGCTACAGAGAGAAAACAGAGCAGAATATTTAGCAGAAAGAAAGGCTGCAGTAAAGATTCTTCAAAAAAAAAAAAAGTGTCCTTTAATTGATATGTTAATTGGGAAAAAAGCATCGAACCATTTGGATTTAAAACATGAACAATTTGATCCATAATTGATTTTGGAAAGCAGAAGTTTTGTAATGTGACTTTTGAAACATTTCAGTGAATGGACAAATTAGTATATGCAATTTACTCAAAGAAGCTGGAGTACCTTTGGAATGAATATCTTCTTCAGGCAATTACTCTAGTGTTAACAACTAGACTAGTAGTTTATTTTAGGTATGATGATCTACAATGTGAGGACAATAAGGGCCATTTTCTATATGTATTTCTGTCTATAGACAAATCACATGATGAAAGCAAATTTTGGAATGGGGATGGGGTTTGTTTTTGTGCTGCAGAAGATTATTTATTTAACTGCTATAAAAAAGAAGATATAATTTGTGTGGGCAGGCAGGCCACATGGCTAAAAACTATAATCTATATTGCAAGTATCTAAAGAAACTGAAAAGTTAAGTAATATGACCAGAATGAAAGCTGTTACTATAGGTAATTGAATTGGAGAAAGAAGAAGAAAAAATGTTTTGAAAGAAAAACAGATGCAAAAAAGGTGAAGGATCAGTTTTTCTGTCTTTTTTCTAGTGTAAACAGTTTAACAATTGCAACCAAAATAATTGATGTGGTACAAGCATATAAAATGTGGCCTAACATGAATATTAGATACGTATTTAAATAATATAAAGCCAAAAGAGCAGTTAAAGCAAGTATGTAGCAGGAAGATCATAAGCTCTATGGGTAATGATTTATGTCCTGGAATCATAATATTGTATAAGGAAAATTATATAAGAATATATTGTTTGTCTTGGAAGCTTTGTGATATAAGATTGTTGTAGTATTGGATAGGTAATAAGCTTTACGATAGTTTATGCATTTATATCAGGCAGTAAAAAACACCACTTTTGCAAGATTTAAAAAAATTGAATGTTTACAATGACTTTACAAGACTTTAAATGTAACACTTGGATAAAAAAGATGGAAGTTATAGTGTTTAAGATGAAATTGTGAAAGCATACTTTATGGGACATTAACATAAATATACTTATATGAAAGGGATGATATGGGACATTATCATAAATGTACTATATGAAAGGGATGGTAAGGCCAGAATTTGAATTTTGTATTCTCCGAGAGACTAAAGGAAGCTAATACTAGCACTTTACATTGTGGGTTTTCTGATTTAACTACACACAGCAGTATAGACTGTTTTGGAGGATATAAACATTTTTTTTACTGAGTAAGATAAGGGATGTAAGAAATCAAATGGGAAATGCTCAAAATATCAGGTGTTACAAGATGAGAGGCAGACATTATTTACAAAACATTTACAAATACAACATTTTTATAGTATTTAGACTGGTGGGTTGTTTACAAAGGCAAATATAAGAATGTATTTTAATACAGAATGTGGCATAAGACTAACAGACTGGCATAATGTTTAACGTGCTTACATCACAGACACAAGGCAGAGGGTTTGGCTCTCACCCTTGAGAGAAAATTAAGCTAGGCTTAAAGGGCAGCTAGCCTTGTACTTATCTATGAATACATGAACTAAAAATATATGAAAAAAAAATGTGAGAGAAAGTAATAATGAGAAGGCAATGATACAACCAGAATTAATATCTGTGTTGAAAACATTCTATATTAAGATACATAATCTTATATTTGCCTTTGTAAACAACCCACCACTCTAAATCCTATAAAAATGTCTTATTTGTAAATGTTTTGTAAATAATGCCTGCCTTCATACCTCTCAACTATACAGATTTTTGCAGGGGTCTCACTCAGACAAATGACTGGTGCCAGAAACATGGCCTCAAGATGAATACCAAAAAATGCATCCTCATCCCCTTTGGGGAGAGTGACATCCCCACAAATGATCATATTAATAACAACGTCCTAAGCACGCAGTCAGTAGTGAGGGGTTTGGTCACCCAGGTTGATAGCAACCTGGCTTTTGACCATCATGTTTCTTCCATTGTACCGAAAGCTTTCTACATGGCCCACCTCATAAGTAAGAGTATCTTATCCAGGGACAAGGAGGTCATAACATCTCTGTATACTTCCCTTATAAGGCCCATTATTGAGCACAACGCCCCTTTCGGCATGTACCTCGCAAAGCATATGCAGCAGCTGAAGAGGCCACAGAGGTTCCTCACCAGGAGACTCCAGGGCCTCAAACATCTACCATACACACATAGGCTAAAAGCCTATCCCTCTACTCAGTTTCATACAGACTTCCCAGAAGTGACTTCTGTCTGGCATAAAAGGCGATCACTGACCCCCAACTTGATGGGACTGCTGCATATCCGCAAGTAAAGCTCCACTCGAGTAACCTACATGCGTGGCCTCAACCTGGTCTGTGACATCAACAAGACTTGTTGGTGGGACAGATTTGTGTCCCAGAGACTCCCCCATCTATGGAATAGACTCCATCTCCACATCAAGCAGAGTACCTCTTTACCCCTTTTTAAGTGCAACCTGGATAACTGGATGGGAAACAGAAAATATACCCCTGGGATTCTGTCCATGCCCCTGCTGGACAAGGGCATCAGGTGCTAATTTGTCTAAATATGGGCTAAACACTTGGCTATGCTTATAAGGGCCTCAGGGCCAATAGCCTAGTAACCTCCTATGATCCTATGAAATGTAAGAGGTTATTAAGGCATAATATTTGGTTAAAGGAAAGAAGAGATGAATAATTTTTGAACAGGTAAATAAATTATAATAAAAGTATGCTAATGGAGATGCAGAATGAGAAAGGTGGGATACTTAACCATGAAGAAACAAATAAAGATGTAAAATCACATACATGTATGGGAGGGTTACAAATTGTCAATAAACAATGAGTATGAAAAGAAGAGAAATTAAGTTAAAAAATATAAAAAGAGGAAGGATTCAGTTTAAACAAAGGGAAATGGTCTTGATTATACATTTCACAGAAAAAGCTGCAAGGAAGGACTGAAGTATTTTCATAAAATAATATGTGAGTGGGTTAATCAAGGCATAAATATAAACGGCCAGATTCCATAAAGTCTACGCAGTCCATTTATACCATGTCTGCGTCACAACAGTAGTGCATTGTTTTGGATTCAATAAGTGGCTCTACACAGTGTATTAAGCCATGCACAGCCATGCAAACAAGATAAATACTGTGGCATGCAAATTACAGCATAAGCCACTGAATTGTATGCTAATCAAGCAATCCAAGATGGAGGAGCTATTGAACAAGCTATAAAACAACCGTGTAGACTCAGTCTTGGTTTTTCCTGTCAATTCCAAAACTTACTGGAATACACCTACAGAAAGACGCCCACACAGGACTGTTTGGGGCTGCTGTTGCTTTAATTCATTTGTCTGTGCTGCTGCTGCTGATAGACCAAGGCCAAGAAGGAGGAGAATTTTCAGACCCTGGATAACTTATAATCTACATAATGTGGAAACTATAGAGCACTACAGTGTGGACAGAGACACACTACAGGAACTCTGCAACCTTTGTTTTCCTCAACTCAGAGCCAGGGCAAACCAAGGAAACCCATCCCAGTAGAGACAAAGGTATGTGCAGCACTTAGAATTTTAGCTGCAGGTACTTTTCAGAGACCAACAGGTGACATGCTGGGGGTGGCATAGCCATCAGCATCCAGGATCCTCCATCAATTCCTGAATGTTATGCTCCAACATGATAGTGACCACATATTTTCCCTGCACTCCTGAGGATAAGGCCAGAAATATGCAGTTCTACCTTGTAGCACACTAACTGAAGTAATGGGAACCATAGGTTGTGCACATGTATTAATTAAGGCACCACCTGGGGAACAGAGAATGCTCTACATTAACAGAAAGGGCTTCCACTCTATTAACTGCCAAGTCATGTGTAATTCCAAGGGAATCATCTTGAACGTGTGTGCTAGCAACCTAAGCAGTTACCACAACTTGCATATCTGACATACCTCTCAGCTGTATCAGATATTCACTGTGGGGACATCCCACAGGGCCATTTAATGGGGGATGTAGGTTATGCACTGATAACGGGTCTATATTAGTTCTGTGAAAGACGTATTCATTGAATATGTTTTCAGTGAACACCAGCTGTCAAAATTCACTTCAGTGAACTGCAGAATTTTTCCCACAGTTTGCAAACACTTGGCCATCACCTCAGCTTTGACCTTTTCTCTACTGTAGTGCGATCCTAGAGTTAGTTTATACAGTTAGGGGGGTGTGGCAGGCCCCCCACTTGAGTGGATTTAATTTAGTCCATTGTGTATTCTGGATGGCCGGGGGGTGAGTGTTTGTGAACTGTGGGAAAAATTCAGCAGTTCACTGAAGTGAATTTCAGTGGCTGGTGTTCGCTGAAGATGTATTCGATGAATATGTCTTTGGAAGAATTAATATAGACCCCAGGAACCATGGCTGGTGACATCCATCAGAAATGCACACACATCAGCTGAAGAATGCCATAATGAGGCACACACTCAAACCAGAACTATCATAAAGCATTTGTTTGGGCTGCTGAAGTCTCGGTTCCGGTGCCTAGATCTGGGGAAGCCCTGCAGTACAATCCATGTTACATGTACTGAACTGTTCACAGTATGTGACATGCTATACAACATCATCCTGTGAAAACAACTTCAGTAAGTTCAACAAGGGGAAGAGGCACACATCCCGCCACCAATGCCAAGGTCACCACAGCCACACACAGATGAGAAGTCAGAGGGGGAAGCAGCAACTGATGCGGGTGTAGGCAGATATAGGTGTGCTCTTTATGCCCTTGCATTGGCTATGAGACAATCCATAGCACACTCACTCGCTACCTAAGAACCTAAAACATTCCTCCTATGCCCATACATACAGTAATATTGATGCCAGGCAACACTCACAGTCTTTACATACCCATGTAATGGCTGTGTACTGCTTGCATCAGACAGAGTCAACCCTGAACTAAAACTGTTGCAACTGCTGGATTTAAGGTTAAGTGTTGAACCTGGAGTGTATTGTGTAATCATATGAATGACTGGAATATACTTGCATGTTGTTACTTGGTAGTATAAGCAAGTAAAAGGTGGGTTATTTGTACAGAAATTACCTTAACATGAGACAGCAGAGACTTATTTGACTTAAATGTGTTCATTATTAAGTAATAGGCCTCAGGCATCAAAGATCCACACAGTCATACTTCTCAAAAGTAGTGATGCTGTCAAGTTAGCACCATACTTTTGTACTGGGAAATCATTAAAGAGAGAAGTTAGAAAGTAATGATGCACATTTCAGTTTCAGACTTCACAACCCTCACAAGATTATTAACAATAAAGATGAAAAAATGTTGATGCTATTAACTGTCTAACTTTCTCAGACCAGTACAAGTCAAAGGTACAAATACCAATTCAACATTGCAAATGCAGATATACTAAGCACTAAGTCAGCTATGCACTCTAGCATCAGACACAAACCTTATGTATCCCTGAATCCAAAAGATAGAAAACAAGGATATGGCACAGTTATCATCACTTATACAGGGGGTTGTGGGGGGGGCAGGAAGCCTAGGCTGACACAAAAGTTTGGTGAGTGTGTGTGAGTAAGAAAGAGAAGCAGGCAGACATTTGGATAAAGTAACAAATGGCCAGTGAGACAAAATAAAGATAAAATAAAAATAACATAAAAGTGAGTGTGTGTCTGTATGGGTACTCCAGCTGAAACTGGTGTGTGAGTGTCTGCATGAACATGGACAAGCTGTGTGCTTGCTCCACATCTTAGTATGTCAGACAGGTGTAAGCCATGCATGGTAGAGGTGGCAGTTCATCATTGTTGTACCCAAAATTGAGAATTGTCTCTGCCAGGAGGTACACTGGCATGTCCACACCCATGGTCAGATGCACTGCTGCTACCTGAATGTGACTGATGTGTGCTTGATGAGCTCCCCTAACGAGGATGCCCAGGACCATGACCTCATGGCCTGGGCATGGACAGCAACCACTGACAGAGCAGTAGAAATGCTGCCACTATAGGAGTGTGATCAGGCATGGCCACATTGGCTAACAGCAGATGATGTCACTGACCTATGCCCATGAGGATGCCATCTCCCTCCCAGAAGATGTTTCATTACAGACACCACCCATTCCAATGTGTCATTCATCTGATCCATTGACTCAGCAACATGGTGAAGTCAGTCATGCATGTCAGCCTGTGCCACATCTACAACCCTAAATACTTCTCTGGAATATCTAAGGGAATGTGCCTGTGCCTCCATGATGGCCCTAAGCATATGTTGAGTGGCATGGGAAGAGACACCTGGATCAGGGGGAGGATGGACAGTAGCCTCCTTTGAGCACCCCTAACAACCCTCCTACATGGCAAATCACCCATACTTTGGTTTCAGCCAGAGTCAACAGGTACTGAAGCTGCAAAAGCCACACTTGCCTGATTGATTGCCTCACCCTCCACCTGTCCAATATTTGAGAGCTCACTGGAATGGGTAGGCATTGGCCTACTGGCTGTGTCTGGTGGAATTTCAGGACATGGCTGTATGTCAGCCTTAGTGTCAGATTCAACTTTTGCATTCCCTGACTGTGCCACTGTTTGGCCACCATCATCATTATCAGAGTCTGCTGATACTCTGACATCAGGTGGTAGAAGTCCCACCCTTTCACTGTCAGGATCACCTGTGATAATAAGCAACAACGAGAGGAAAAAATCAATAACTGCAATACTATAGTACAATATATACTAACAAACTAACAGTGGTGTCACTATTACAGACAGTACAGCAATGCACACAACAGTCCTGACACCAATATCACACACTAAATATTTCTCTGTACTGCTCATCAGTATTGACATAAAAATGTTTGGCTTACCATGTGCAGATGATGGTATGCTCCCTATACCAGATGATCTTGGAAGAAGTTAAACAAAAGGTAAGGAAATCATCATCACAATTAACAGTAACACTGGGTATAAAACGTTTTGCCCTTTATATGTCCATTAACTGTACTTTCAACAAGAACTTCGATGACAAACCCAAACTAAGCCCCATGTGTAATCAATCAGAATGTGTTAGTAACTATAACAGTATTCAACCCCCCAACCAATTTCTTGTTAAATATAACTAATGTATTAATGTAAATATTTTACTCTACAACTGTATTTAATAATTGAGATACAAAAGCCTACCTGGAAGCTCCTCCTGGGAAATAATTGCTGTCCCTGAAACAGTGGCACCAATGTCAAGGACATGTTGTTCTTCACTTTCCTGGGAGCTGTCTGGATCCCTGGCAGTGGACATGAACTATTCATTTGCTGTTAGTGGTGGCTCTGTAGCAGGCCACCCCAGTACCCATACAGTCATAGGCCACTGCAGCTACTGTCCTTAGTGCAGATGAGATCATGTCAGTGGCCCTATGGTACACCTGATCATATATCCTGTTGTGAATGCCTACTGCATTGACATCTGCAACTATCTGCTGCTAATTTTGCATTTGGCCTAACATATCTCCATGTCCCTTCTCAAGCATAGAGGCAACATGTCACCTAAAAGCTTCCACAATGACCTGATTTTCAGGGTCACGGAAGGGTAGTTTTTCAGGGATTGAGATAGGTGTTCTAAAATGCAATAGAAGGATAAGACACATAGTATCACATAACTACAGAATAACTGTTCCCAGATAAAAAAGAAAATGTAGCATTTCAGTATTATCCACTGGAGAAACATAAAACAGTCAAAAATTTTAAAATATGAACAACAGGCTGGATGCCAAAATAGGGAGAGTAACAATAGCAGCATATCCTTGTTAGTGCCATAACATAATTGCAACTTTGCTTCCCCACCCACAAAAGAACAGGCAAATGACACATGTTGCTAACAAACCATCACTGAAATGCTAAAAGTGCTATCAAATGAAATGTCCTTAAAACAAGTCTACAGAGTTTACACAGAAAATTCCATTTTAAGGTATTGCCAGTCATGTGTACCTGTGAAATATCCTGACAAACATGCCCATGCCATTAGTACATTTCTGACTAATGCATGTAGATAAAAGTGTAGCATTTGCTAATAAGTCTCTTTCTCTCTCTCTCTCTCTCTATATATATATATATATATATATATATATATATATATATATATATATATATATACACACACACACACACACACACACACACACACACACACACACACACACACACACACACACACACAGATATAAAATATTAAACAGATTTTTTAAATGACATTTCAGCATATGCAGTATATAGCTGAAAAATGCAAGCATACCTTCTCAAGTTCAGCAAACTTCTGTGCAGACATATCCCAAAGTAATATCCTTTTTTTCTGTGTTCTCCACATAAACAAGTCTCCTCAACTTCAGGTTCCTTAGCTACACAATTGCCTTTTTATGGTATGCATTCAGGGCTGTCAGCACAGTGAAGATGCAGGTGAGGTGTGAACTCATTAGAATTGCTGATTCCCAAAATACTTGGCTCATTGTAGGAGATAAAAACATAGTGCAGACTCTCCCTCAGTGTTTGTTACTAATGGTTTGCAACTGTGAATGATTACTGGTAGGGAGAATGAAAACACAACAGCAATGCTGACTGCCCTACCTCCATTGGGCGTGTCATGTTAGACTTACAGTGTATATAGAAGTCATTTTATCAAGGTTGGAAATGTAAGTAAGTAGCACACAATTCACAGATTTTGTTCATTAACATCTAACCTCCCCTTCATGTGTTGACAACTGTATATTATGGCCAAGTAATATTCTTACACGTTTTGGGGACAAGGATTTAGAATGACTTACGGACTGCATGATTAGATTACTGGTCAGATAAGACAAAACTGTGCAATAATGAGAGAGGTAAGACAGAGCTACATTTTTGAAAGCAATAGTCATAAATGTTTGTGTGATCACTCAGAGAGCAACATTCAAAATTAATACATGTACAAATAACTGTTGTATGGTTTGTTAGTACTGC
Source organism: Protopterus annectens (assembly GCF_019279795.1). Taxonomy (NCBI): domain Eukaryota; kingdom Metazoa; phylum Chordata; order Ceratodontiformes; family Protopteridae; genus Protopterus; species Protopterus annectens. The sequence goes on along the minus strand of NC_056739.1, from coordinate 1,788,301,706 downwards.
AGATGATGTTGCAGTTGGTTATATGTAGAATGATTTCAGTTTCTTGCTGCAAAGCTGTTTGTGTGGCAAAAAGGGCTATGACACCCTTACTCTGTTCTGAAGTTTCAGTTCAGGTGAAGTAAAAGTTCAGATTCAGACCTATGTAGAAATATTTCATCTGTACTAACAGACATTTTGTAGTGTTTGTCACCGATTGCTTTTCTTCATTTGCACTATTTTTCCATTGTATTTAAGTTTCAGTTCCCTGAGGGAGGAGCTGTTTGTGTGGCAAAGAGGGTTAAGGTACCCTTACTATGTTCTGAAAGTTCATTGGAGTGACAGTTCAAATCCAGACCTGTATAGAAATATGCCATGTGTACTAACAACCATTTAGCTATATTAATTTTATAAACTGCTTTTTTCATTTTAACTACTTTACCCTTTTATTTAATTTTTAATGCCAGTATTTGTGCAGTGTGTGGCATAGTGCAAACAAGGGAAATAGAGAAAAATTAATGTCGGATTTGGCCGTGTTTATCTCATTTTTGAGATGCTTAGCAGTGTGCAAACTGGACTAATGGACCACCCAGAAAGCAGACAGAACACCTGCAGACAGAGTGTCTGTAAAATGGAAAAAGCCAAAACAAAACTTTGTTGCAATGTTTGCTTTCCTTCATACAACTTTGTTTTGCTCGGTGTTGTGTTAACAAAGTGTCCCAATACCTGCCGACAGGACTCAGACAGCCAGTAATTGACAGCAGAAACATTCAATTAATTTTGTTGGGCACTGCACAAATATGCTAAGTGGTGCTGCATAGCAGTTAACATGGAGAACTTAACAATGAGTAGGAAATTATGGAAATGATGTAATGCGACTAGTCCTGTGGTCATGTGACTAGTCATGTTGTAGCAGGCATAAGTTCTGGATCCTAGTACAGGGTGTACAACCTATTTTTACTGTTGTGACAGTGCAGTTTATATTAATGAACTGAAAAATAGACAAGTGCTATTTCAACATTCTTGTGGCAACAGGCCTAAGTGTAGGACTGCATACACATTGTCCTGGGTTCTAATGCAGTATTTGTCATATATTTTTATGGTTGTTCCACTTCCCATTATATTCACTGTCGCTTATAACACTTTAGATAGTGGAGCTGATATGAATTATATGTATGAGGGATAATTCACTCTTACTGTGTTTAGAGATGTCTGACTGAGGTATACTGACTTCTCTATTTCTGTAAATATAATTCTGATATCTTGACTTGCATGGCCTTAACAATTACATAACATACATACACAACTGGATCTATATATAAGAACATTGTCAGGTTACACACATACATGTGCAACACCTCAAACTGTCACCTGTATTTATAAATGATTCCTGATGATGTATGAGCAGCAATTCTTCTGTGCCAAAGATGGAAAATCAACACTGTGGAAGAAAATGTTTTGTCCCTTATGCCTAGGTTCAAATCTCTCACTGTAAACAATCAATTTTATCAGTGTATAAAGACAAAAACAAAGTTGTCAGGTTATGACATTTATGGCCCCAGTACATGCCTGCAAATGTTAACTCACCTAACAGTTACCTTCCAATTTCCAATATACATTTCCAAACTACATCACCAGACACCCCTCCACTAAGGCCAAGTGTAAGATTAACTTCCCAATTTCAAGTACTTTATTTCCTCTCTGCTTGGCACTGCTGCACTCTGCTTAACATCCTGCAAATGCAGTTGGCATCGTTGCTCGGGTTTACTCATTACCAGTGAATGTGATATTTGGAATTGGTTGGAAAGCATAATTTTCCATTACTCTAGGTCGGGTGTTAGACATGGCTGGAGTTAGTGGTGAAGCTGCTAAGTTTATGGTGCAAAAGTGGGGTTTCCAGGAGCCCAGGATATTTATTGGACTGCTGGTAAAGTGCCACAGCCAAAGGCTTCTTCAGGGGCTCCCAGTACAAGATTGAGGTGGGGAGTTGTTTAGCTCAGGCTGTATCCAGAGCGACTGGCATCCTGTGCACTGGAGAACAGCATAGGCATCATTTTAATGACCTTTGTAAGTGCAGAAGGTTTACCCTCAGCTATTGGTTGAATGATTTTGAGACTGCTGACATCCCTCAGCTGTGCAAGTATGATAATAAGAGAGAGAATTTTTAATACTTAGAGAGCTAAATGTAGGCAAGACCAGTATGCATAATGCTCTTCTCTTCTTTTCTGTTCTTTCCCAGCTAATGCCGAAATAGAGTTCAACAGACTGGCTCATGTTGCTCGATTGGAGAGACTGAGGGAAGCAAGTGGTATGTATGGAGTACAAGATAAGTATTACTGTAGCTTTAAAAGTTAAAGATATATTTTTTTGGCTTTTATACAGCTGTAGCTGTAAAAACAAGTATGCATGCATTAGTCTGTAGCACAAACCGACTTTAGAAGTAAAATATGAGACTGTATTCAGAGCTTGTGGGTTCAAATACCATGAGTAACAAATATACAGTACTGGATTTCTTTAATAAATATATACATTAAATTAAATTCTATACAAGTGTTATAAATGCCCTGCTGTTAACTGTAATCTGTATAACTGGAACACACATATGTGCAATATATGAACATTTCAAGGATTACTTTCATCAATTTGCAGCATGACTGGGGTGATGGAGGGAGCAACACAGGCTCATGATGTCAAACAGTGAGAACTGAGTCCTCACCCACTGGACTGTCATCACTGTCCCCTTACTCAGCTGGTGGCTGGAGTACTTGACATCTTCACCTCCTACTGACCATGATGGAGAGCAGCCTGTCCATCCAGTGTATAAATACACCAATGGTGTGGTGCATGACCCTATGAACCAACCCTGGCCTTTCCCAGTGGGTGATGAAATCACAACCTCTGCCACTGTTCAAAGAGGGGACCACTGCACCAGATTTTGAGGCAGGACTACCTGAGGGTACAGGTAGTGCAGAGGCAGCAGAGGCAGTTCTGCTATGTTGGCTCCCAGACATGCTGGGCATCATTGCTGGAGCATGGAAACTGAGCTACTCCATGTCCAGCCTGACTGTTGGCAAAGCCTCCAACCATATCATTGTTAGTTAAAGGATCCCCACTGAGTACAAACAAGGAAAATTAAGTAGGATGAATACTTAGATGTAATACTTTAGATAAAATAGTTGTATACTACAGTTAATGCACTGTAAGTCACATATGATTTTACTAATTTTATCTCTTTTTTTCTCTCTCACCCCAACCCTTATCTTTCTTTTTTATTTTGTATTATGCGTCATCAAACTTTCACCATGTCATCCATCTGTACCAAATCACTAAATGCTCCACAGCACAGTGAGGTAGGCCAGACCCAGTGGAAACCCTGCCCCTGCTCCACCAGCTCCAGCAATTCTCACTGTCTCCATGTTTGACATCATGAGCCTGTGTTGCCCCCTCCATCACCCCAGTCATGCTGCCCCCCAACATTTGCACCCCTTACAATCCCTGTTTCTTGTCTTGTTTGTTTGCATTTGCTTCCTCACTTACCCAACTTACCTGACCCAGAAATACCTATGCCAGTTACCCAGAATTTCTCTCTTACTGAATTTACAAAAAAAAAAAAGAAAAATGGGCACTGGTCCCACACAAAAAAATGTCCCATACATAGCTCTGCATTTTGCACACGTGTCTTCTTGACATACTCGATTCAGTCCAGTTTGTTATATAACATGATTACATTGCTGTCACCCCTCGCTCTGGAGTTGACAGCCAAAATTCAGCTAATGTTCTGCACATATTATCAATTTTTACTGTTGAAGAAATGGATAGCTATTGTTCTTAGCTACCTCCCTCCTGCACATTCTTGTATTGCTTTCCCTTTATTCCTTCCCCTGCTTGCTACCAATTTCACCACGTTACTATCTACCCCACTTTAACACCTTTAATCTTCTCAAAAAATAGAATCATAGACAACACATATAAGTAACAGAAAAAGCAATGGATCCCTTCATTTTATGGCCTCTGTATTTGTGCAGAGTTTGGCATTGCACACTAATGCCAAGTGATAGTGAGTGGCTCTGTAATGTTGCAGTTAACTCTGCAAATGTGCTTAACCCTGCTGAAATACATGCTGAATGTACTATACTGAATAATGTTATTGCATTCACACCATTTAAAAGTTTTAGTTACACCTGGATTTGAACCTAGTATCATCTGGGCTCAAAAAGAAATGTGTCAGTACATTTACACTTGCTGCCTCAGAGTCAACTAAGCAGCAGGTATGTTTAATACACTCAGTACTAACTCTCAGAATTTTAGCAATGGGGCTTGCATTTGTGCACTACTTAACTATATGCAAACAAGGAAAATTAATGGAAATGTGCATCTCACATGCACAAACACTTTGCTAACCATCATGAAAACCCACTGCTCACCACTGTGCAATGCCATAGCAAATTTAGCATGTATTACTGCTGTTTACTGTCCATTTTACTCTTTACGCCATGAAACTACATGTGGAAACTTAAACTGAACAATATGTCACATATTTACAATGGAGCCATGTGCTGACTCCCTCCATGCACTGCAACCCTGCTGTCTCCAGTACTTTTTTCACAAATATGTCAACTAAACTACATACATTAATATCAAAGGCTGTGTGATATGCAATGCATTTCAATCTGGTAACATACAGAACTAGAGCTATCTTCACAGTTGAACATGTCTACACATCCATCAACTGACCCTGGCAACTATAGACTCATAAGCCTAACCAGCCTTGTCTGCAAGGATGTGGAAAGATTCATCATGGAATTTATCCACAGAGACATAGGTAACCTTCAGCACTCTTGACCTGATCCATATTGGTTTTGTCAAGGGTAGATCTTGATTATTAAACCTAATGGAATTCTTTGATAATGTCCCCAAAGCCCTGGATGAGGGAAAACAGGACATTCTGCCTATCTTGATTTAGCAAAGCACTTTGACACAATCCCTCATTCAGGTATCATCCCATCTGAGGATTAATCCATACAGTGCTAGATGGATAGCCAACTGGCTCACCAAAAAAATGCACACTGTCAGAGTTGGGGAGTTCACCTCCACCAGTAGATCTGTTACCAGTAGAATACCACAGGGATCTGTGCTGGGCTCTCTACTGTTTGGAAATAATTTCTCTGAAGTCCAGGCAAAGGTAGGTGGCCTGTGGATTACCAAGTTTGCAGATGACTGTCAATCCTGACATCCTGAGGCAATGTAGCAACTGCCTCATGTACACAGACAACCCTTTCCTCTTACCTCCCAACACTATGACTTGTGAGAGATGCACATATATAGCCAAATTGGAAGCCATGCACTCTCCAGCCAAGACTGGATTAGCCAGTCAAGAGGAGAAAATTAACACCTGCACCACACCACATTCAACACATAGCCCCCAGAACATACACCACCACAACCCTCACATAGTAACACAAAACACACACCTACTTTTGTGGAGGCTCTCAATAAAAATCTGCCCAAACAGAGACCTCTGAGGCAGAAACACAAACCACCACATCCCAGCACAAACCATGAGTCCCATAGCTCGCACAAATAGTGTGCCACTCAACCAAAGCTCATAAAGCAAAACAACTTACCCAATACACTAGTCACAGGTGACTCAATAGTAAGGGCACACTGATGTCCCACTCATTAGGTTGAATAAGGAGAACATTACAGTTTGCTGCCTGTTGGGTCCCAGGATCAACCACATAACACACATACTTAGGTCACTCCACAACAGGTACAAATATGACTCTGTCATTGTCCATGTTGGTGTGAATGACCTGAGATGTACCTCCCTACAAGAAAAGTGACATAAAGGAGCTCTTGGCATTTGTAGCCCAGGCAAGTATGACCCTAGCTTTGAGCAGCATCCTATGGTCACCCAGAATGATACCACAGTACAAGCAGAAAATGATTGACTTCAACAATTGGCTAAGTTTCTGGTATCATTCTAAGGGGATCCAGTATCTGACTGCCTGAGATGACTTGCTCGACAGACATCGATGTTTCACCAGAGATGGCCTGTACCTGTCACTTCAGGGATTCTGTATACTGGCCAAGGCTCTTGCCACCCCTATAGTGCCTTTTTTAGGCAATGTCCTAAAGACAAAATTACCACCATAGCAGCTACAAGCAAACAAAATTTGAGGGTAATGCAACTCAGCACTAGAAGTCTAAGTTTTAAAATGCATTCGCTCAAAGCACTCCTTAAAATGGAGAACATCGACATCTGTCAAGTGACGGAGACCTGGTTCAAGGCTCTAGAGAGCACACCCAGCACTACCAGGCTATAATTCATACTACACCTTTCAGCCCCTAAACCTGGACCAAAGCACTAAAGGCAGTGGTGTCTCCATATTCATAAAGGATATGCACATCTCCAGACTAGTGGCCCAGCATAACACATTAGAATTACTTCACGTAAAACTAACACTGGGTAAAACTGGAGTCCAGGTTGTAACCTGCTAGAGATCCCCCACCATGTCCCAAGATTCCAGCTCCACATTCCTAAACACACTGGAAAATATTAGGGTAAACCCAATATCCTTATACTGGGAGACTTTAACTACCCCTCCATTAACTGGGAAAATTACTCCTGTACCAACACACTTGGTCAACGTTTTCTGGAATTCATTAATTCCAATGCCCTGGACCAACTCATTTTTATCCCCACCAGTGATAGAAACATCCTTGACCTGGTCATTACTAACATGGGCGACCATTGATCTACACCAGTAATCAACTCCTCCCTGGTCAGATCTGACCACAAGCTAATCACCATGGATATCCATATCCCACTTTCACCCCCCCCCAAAGGAAACCACTGTAAAAAAATTCTCTGAAGCCAATTTTGGACTTCTGAAAACAGAGGTGGCTAACTTCATGACACCCATGCAAATGGAAAATAGGTGCATGACTGAATCATACACCAATGCACTATATGAGCACATACACAAGTGCATGGAACGGGCCACACCAAACAAAACCAAGATGCTCTGGTGGTCCCCCACCATAAACAAACTCTACAACTGAAAGAAAAAGCTGTTGCAGAAAAGGGTGAAGTCCCAAGACTGGAAAAACTCCCTTGTCAGCCTCAGCAAAAAACTGAGATCCATCATCAAATCCTGTAAAGCTAGCTATGAAAACAAAGTTCCTGCAGATTCTAAAGACAACCACAAGGCATTCTATAGTTATGTCAGAATCTACATGGCAATACTCAGATCTGCTCTGAGTTACAGCACAATGGCAATACATATACAGAACCAACTGATATTGCCAACATATTAGCAGACAGGTTCAGTGCGAACTTTACCCCCCCTTCACCTCCTAAAGGGCCTATAATAATACCTGAGGAATCCCAAGTCCCTATTATCATGTCTACACAGGTAAAAAACGCACTGTCCAAAGCCAAGAATACAGCTTCCATGGGACCTGATAATATCCCTGGCTGTGTTCTACATGAATTACAAAGTGAACTGGCACCACACCTGAGTACCCTATCCAATCACAGTCTCATTTCAGGCTTTGTTCCTACCAAATGGTGCACTGCCATTGTTATCCCATTCCACAAAAGAGGAGCAGCTATCGCCCCATTAGCCTAACAAGTCTGATATGTAAGGCTATGGAGAGCATCATCATGGACATTATAAATAAGGATACAGGGAATCTCCAAACTCTGGACCCCATGCAGTTTGGGTTTGTGAAAGGTAGATCATGCCTGCTCAACCTGATAGACCTCTTCAAGTCTGTCCCCAGAGCTGTGGATGAGGGCAAGGTAGTTCACACAGCCTACCTAGATCTTGCCAAGACCTTCGACACCATCCCTCACTCAGGAATCATAGATAGACTCACTAAATTAGGCATAAACCCCTATGTCATAAGATGGGTTGCCAAATTGGTTCACTGACAGAACACACACTGTGAAAGTAGCAGACTCGAAATCTGACTACTGACTAGTTACAAGTGGTGTCCCACAGGGATCAGTCCTAGGTCCTCTCCTGTTTGGCATCTACTTCTCTGAAGTTCAAGCCAGCACAAAGGGACTCTGGCTGACCAAGTTCACAGATGATTGCAAACTGGGAGCCATTATTGATTTTCCAACTGATGTAGAAATTTTACAAAAGGGCCTCACTGACACCAATGACTGGTGCCAGAACCATGGCCTTAAGCTCAATGCCAAAAAGTGCATTGTCATTCCCTTTGGGAAAAATTTGGTGACCATGTACTACCACATAGGCGGTAGCCCACTAAACACTGAAGGTGTGATAAGAGACCTGGGGACACAGGTTGACAGTAACTTGTCCTTTGCTAACCAAATTTCCACTGTAGTCAGAAAGCCCTTCTATGTGACACATCTCATTACAAAAGGTTTCTCATCCAGGAAGAAAGAGGTCATATTCCCCTCTCTACTCATCCCTCATTAGACCTATTATATAATACAATGCCTCATTTGGTATGTACTTCACTAGACATGCACAACAACTGAAAACGCCACAAAAATACCTCACTAAGAGGATCTTAGGCTTTAGACACATGCCCTATATGGACAGAATCAAAAAACTCCAGCTATACTCTGTCTCTTATCGCCTACTTAGAGGCGATCTCTGCTTGACTTACAAATCCATGTCTGACCCAAAGCTGCTAGATATGCTACACCTAAAGAAATCCCAATCCCTCCATGCCTCACACTCCAGGGACCTATACCTCATTACCACAATAAACAGAACATGCTGGAGGGACAGGTTCCTAACCGAAAGACGTTTCATACTCTGGAACAAACTTCCCATTCACGTCAAACAGAGCACTTCACTGGCCTCTTTAAGAGAAATCTTGACGAGTGGCTGGGCAATAGGAAATTCATCCCTGGGATCACTTCAGGGGCCTTGCTTGACAGGGGCACTGGAAACTAACTTTGGGCGGCATGATGCCAGGGAATCTTCTTGGGCTAGGCTTATATAGGTTCCAGGGCCGTTAGCCTAGTACACACCTATGAACCTATGAACTGGACATGATCATTTGGAGTCTCTCAACAATGTTAACATATAACAAAAAGGCCTGACATGGACAGATGATTGGTGCCAAACTCACAGACTGAAACTCAATACAAGAAAATTTCTCATTTTACCCTTTGGCAAAAAAGTAGCCCTGCTAATTATGTTATACATAGCACCGTCAGCTCTAAGTCACTGATGTGAGACTTGAGAGCACAGACTGATAGCAATCCAAACTTCAATTACTATGTGTCCATAGTGGTAAGATGCACATTCTACATTGCCCACCTCATAACTAAAGGTATCACATCCAAGAACAGGGGACATCATAGTTCTGCTGTATTCGACCCATATCAGACCACTCATTGAGTACAATGCTGCCTTCTCTATATACCTCACCAGACACCTGCAGCAACTGGGAGACCACAGAGTTTTCTGACCAAGAGAATCCAGGACCTCCATAACATGACATAAATGGAAAGACTGAAAGCCCTGTCACTATACACTTACTGTATCATACAGACTGCTGAGATGCGACCTATGCCTGACCTATAGAGCAGTCTGGATTCTGTCCTAATGTAAATGCTGGACATCTGCAAATCAAATAAGGCAAGAATAACTTGCTCCAAGGATCTCAACCTAGCCTGTGACATAAACAGAACATGCTGGAGAGACAGATATATCTCCCAGCAATTGCTACTCCTCTGTATTAGGCTCCCGCTGCATGTGAAGCAGTGCTCTTTGATGAACCTGTTCAAGTGCAAATTTGACAACTGAATGGGTGATAGGTGCCACCTCTGGGGTGAATTTATAATGTCCCTCATGGGCAGGGCAAGTTGGTGCTGATCACAAAATCACTCTGCTAACATTGAACACCTAACTATGCTCAGTAATGGTACTTAGGTTTTTACATGGCTAGGCTTATAAAGGCCCTAGGGCAATTAGCCTAGCAACCTCCTAGGAATCTAAGAAGTTATGAACCTATGCAGGCCTCCCATCATCTTCTGTCCTACATCCAGAGCTGATGTCACACACTATATGTTGTCCTGCAGACTTGTAAAAATCAGACTTGTGTCATGGTGCTTGTGTAAAGTAATGAGTTCTGTAGTCTGTGTATTTTGATAGGCAGGGTTTCTGTTCTCACTGCAGTCAAGTAAGTGTGTGTGTGTGTGTGTGTGTGTGTGTGTGTGTGTGTGTCTGTCTGTCTGTATCTGGCAAGAAGAGCAGTAGTGTGTATCCTTCAGTTACTGCTCCAATGCCATGGATTGATAGTATTTTGATAGCTGCACATGCCTACACATACATTTCATGCAGGCCTCCCAACATCTTCTCTCCAGCATGCCCTACTGATGTCATACACTATAAGTTGTCCTGCAACCATGTAAAAATCAGACTTGTGCCATGGAACTTGCATAAAGTACTGTGTTCTGTAGTCTGTGTACTTAGGTAGTGGTTCTTTTCTCACTGCAGTCAATTGTGTGTGTGTGTGTGTGTGTGTGTGTGTGTGTGTGTGTGTGTGTGTGTGTGTAAGAGTGTGTGTTTGTGCTCTTGCTTGACATTACAGAGAGCCTTTTACAGCAGCATGTGGGATGCAGTTATTGCCATATTCTCCTCAACAGACATTGCTGATATCATCAGCTGTAAAGTGTTGTCAGGCTTGAGCTGTGGCACTTGCCTTAAATACAGTGGTCTGTAGTTTGTGTATTTAGATAGGGGTTCTATTCTCCCTGCAGTCAACTGGTGTGTGTGTGTGTGGGTGCGCATATGTGTGTGTGGGTGCGTGCGCATATGTGCACGCACGTGTGTGTGCACTTGCTTGACATTATGGAGATCCTTTTACACCAGCATGTGGGACACTGTTATTGCCATATTCTCCTCACCAGACACTGTAGATGTCATCAACTATATCTAATTTGTGGATTTGCACTATTCCCACTAGGGCAGGGTCAGTAACAGTCCTGGCAGTCAGGCAGAAGTGACCACATCCTATATGATACAGATTAGAGTGACATGGATTTCAGTCTATCCATGTACATCATGGACTGGTTAGTATGCTTTTTTTTTTTTTTGATGAGTAGCCCATGTGGTCTCTCCAACTGCTGCATGTGTCTGGTGGGGTACATGGAAAAGAGAGTATTATACTCTATATTGGTGTTCTGATGAGGTTTGAGTATGGTGCTGTAATATAATCCTGAGATCAAAATATGATTGCATGACTTATGATGTGCACAACATAGGCTTTCGATACCAGTGTGGACACTTGCTGATCAAAGTTCAAATTGATATGTATGCATGTTCTCATTGCTTGCATCACTGAGTTTCAACACAGTGGGACTGTTGTCAATGTTGTAATTAGCAGGGAATTCCTCTTTGCAGAAGGACAAAATAAAGACACATTTTTGCATTTATTTGTAGGCCATGTGACTTTGTCACCAATCCACCAATCATTTGTCTGTGTTAGCACCTCCTGTAGTACATTATCATCTTAGGTGGACTCAGTGATTGCACCCAATATGCAAAAATCAGCAAATATGGTAAGCCTAAGGCCATACAGTTTAGACTGAACTGTCAAGAAATGGATTCCAATCAGTAAAGGGCCAAGCACAGATCCCTGGGGTATGCCAGTGGTGACAGACCTAATGGTACAGGTAGATTTACCAAATTTCACAGTATGTGTTCTGCCAGTGAGCCAATTAGTTACCCATCTAGTGATGAATGGTTTAATCCCCAGATAGGAGAGTTTCTCAGTGATACCTACATGAGGGATTGTGTTCAAACCCTAGGCCAGTTGAGGATAGCCAGTATGCACTGTTTTACTTTGGAATCTATTTCTCGACAGTTCATTCTAAAGTATATGCCCTTTGGCTTAGCACACAGAATCAATGGGCTTTGACAACATCACAGATATCCTATCATGTGACTCATCACATATGCATTCCTGACGCTGTTGAATACACACTTCAACACACCCTCCACACAGACTATGTTCCTGTAGAAGGGTGCACATCAACATGCATCTATCTAAGCTGGGGGGAGGGGCAGCACCCATTGCATGCATGTACAGACACACGCTGACTCTCCTTATCTGTGAGTAGGCCATGTCATCATGGACCTTTTCTAAATGGACACTAGTGATATCCCATCTGTATACAACAGACCTGTGTGAGTTGTTAATGCTACATTATGTCTGTTACATCTGTTAGACGTTCTCAAACAGTTCACCAGGGGCCTGCATGATGACAACACTATTAGCCTTTTGAACTTGACAAGCCCAAGGCATCTGACACAAATCTACACTGAGGTATTCACTCAGCACTGTCAGATGTGGCCATATATACCTATATCACCAAGTGGGTAGACCACTATATCACATACTTGTCATCTAAATATGTTGAAATGTGTGAAGTGACCTATATCTCAATTCCAGTGATCAGATCTGTAGATCAGGGTTGTCTGCTAGTAAGTGACAGACATCACGATACCTATACATCCTGTATCCAAACAGCTGTTTGAAGGACTACAGATTGTGGGCAATCATTGACTCCAGCTGTGATATTAGTATAATATAGACAGTATTAACACCCACAAAAGATTGCTGCCACAGCCATGACAACACCTGCAATGACAAAAAAACACTAGGGATTTGCTACATCAGGAAAACAAATACACACCCCAAGTATAATGTAGTCATCATACCCTATAATCAGACCAATAGGTATGTGACCTGTGTCCTAGGGTAGATGGTAAGAGTAACATCCATTTCGTGTGGCCACAGTGCTGACTACACCTTTGTATGTAACACAACTACTGAGTGTGTGAAGGACATCCACATCAGTGACCATAATACCTCCATAGTTTACAGCCTTCATAACACCAGTAAGTGAGCACAATGCACCCTTCATGTATCTCTCTATACATCTTCCAGTGATGTGTAACTAAGTGTACCACCTTTGTCAGAGTGAGCTCTCACGCATCTTATTGGCCATACCTAGGTATTCTTTTTGTGGCATAAACATTACTGTCTGATAGTCCAGAACCCCCATTAAGTTGTTACACTAGATGCATGTGTGCTACCTGTTCCGTTGATGCACACAGCACATTCACGGCTGTTTGACAACATTAATGGCATGGGTAACATCGGTGACAGTGTGGATTGTGCCATATATATGTATATATATATATATATATATATATATATATATATATATATATATCATGAACACCAGTGAACTATCCTGTATTGATCATAATGCTGCATTCTGGTATAGCAGTATTTCTCCTAACACCTCCAGCAGATGTCACAGTGTCAGGACAGTGTGCATGATTACCCCCATAGAGTGCGGACATGCTATAATAGTTATACAAGTGTGTTTGTGCAGAATCATCTCTGATCACTCTAAATCCAATATGTTATGTCAGAGACATGGGATTATGTTGGTATTCTGATATTGTCCATGATTGTGCATGCTTCTTTTAATGCTGTCTATCAGCCTTTGCCTGTGTCCCACTTGATGGAGCCCTCTGCTGAGATTACACTCATATTCAGGCAAATCAGTATACAGAGCTTCACAATATGCATCCTACCCCAATTGTATATAACATCCCTGACAGATATCCTCTGAATTGTTCATGTAAGGATGCTTATCTCACACAGACATCTCCCTTTCACTGTGCAGCACATAATGTACCATATTGTTATGTAATTGGTGTTGCTGCTATAACTGTCTTCCATTGACATGCCCTCATCTGCTGTACATTAGGTTGTTTCACCTGTCCTCTTTCCCTGTACTCAATCATACAATTCATCTGTGTGTCTTTATTCAATACACACACGTCTCTTGAGTGTTTATTTTACATTGCAGTCCATGTACCCTTACATATCATTTACACAACTTCAGTACAGAATGCCAGGAATGGTATTTCACAATACTCTACACTATATATATTTATTTATTTATTGACATTTGTTAACCAGGTTGGTCCAACTGGTCTTGAGGGCCATTTTCAGTGGAGACCTGAAGAGAAAAGCTCCAACAAAGAAAAATAGTTACATGAAAAACATATGGCAGTTAAAAAAATTTAAGTGTATATGTATATATATATATATATATATATATATATATATATATATATATATGAGAGATAGTACAAAGCTCAAAATAACAAATCTGTTAATACAGCATGAATAAAAACAAAATAGAGAGCTTATATGATAAAACAAAAACAATATTTATACAAAAGCAATCGTATTTACGAGACAATTATGCATCATACTTGGTAAGAAGCAGTTGGCCTTGGCTATCATACATGGAGTTGCAGGAAATGAGATTGGTGAGAGAAAAAAAAAACTTAATTAGTGATTTAAGGAGAGTGATATATATACACTGTCCTGTACTGTATTTGGACTATATATATAACTATCGTATCTTTCAACTGTCCGGATTTTTCACAGAAATGTCCAGATTTTTGCCTTATATATCTTGTGGAGTGTTCCTTATTGAATTTGTGGTTTTCTGCCATATCATTGGGATGATCTCAGAACTGATGTGACTCAATAATTACATACATTTGAGTTTCAGACTAAAAGTTCTTCAGAAAATGTATTTTAACACAAACCCCTTGTTATTCTAGCACATTTATAAATAGCAAATGTGTCCAATCTGTCCTTATTTCTGGGTCATTGTTGCCCCATTATGTTCGGCTTCGTCCAGATGTCTTGCACTAGGACATTGAAAGCTATAACTTCTGTTATTTGTTAAGCCCTGGTGATCATTGCAGCATTCTGCACAAAACCATGGCCTTCTTTGCTCTGACTTAAACAGGATTGCTATGTGTGTTGGTTTACATGGTTTCCTGGCCCGCAACACTGTTTTCAGCCACGAATCTGCACTTATTTATATTTAAACTAGGTGCGTGACATGAATATGCAGTGAACACTGCTGCTCACTGCGCATCACTGTGCACACATGTAAGCTCAGTGTAAGCTTTGTGTGAAGCCTACACAGAGCTGATTGAATCCCAGGGCAACAGAAAAGTGCTCGCATGTTATGATAATTATTTAGAAAAAGGGTGATAAATTATTGTGTAACTGGAGAAATTGCACAAAAGCACACAAAAGATAAATTGGTTTCATGTGACATTAAAAATGCATATGATAATATGTGTCATAATCAGTTAATGGAATATTTTAAAACAGTATGATAGTCCAAATGAAAGGAGTAACTTTTTGAAAGGTATTTATGAAAGTGCAACTACAAAGAAGTATTTAAATGGCTAGTTGAGTGTGAGTCTGCCCTGATTCCAAAAGACCTGCTCTCAGTGTGACCAACTTTTGTGTAAGGCTTACTACAGGCATCAGATTCCAAAGCACATGCTCTCAGCCTGCTATCACTGTAAGTTGTCACTTACAATGAGAGCAAGTCTTTTGGAATTGGAGGCCAAAGTATTATGAAGTTTGTGTTTGACACTATATGCTTTTTCAAATATAAAAGAGTAAAGGAATGTTGAAAAATATTTTTAAGTAGAGGCCTGTGGTTGTAAGTTCTGTATAATTATTTAAATTAAGAACCCCTACTCTTTTTGATAAGTGCTTTTGGATCTTTCATAGCCATGTGATCTACCACCAGTTCAGGCAGATGGGACCTTGGTTTAACATCTTAACTGAATAACGAATTCTCGTCAATAAAAAGCACATGTTTATAGAAGAAAAACATACCTGGAACAGACAGAACCAGGGTCTATTTGGCTTTCATGGGATCTCCAATTTTATGCTCCCCCAAAGAGAAATTGAGTGAGGTACCCATGAATGTGGAAAGCATTAGCATTTGGTCATCTTTAAACTAAAAAGTTTTACAATCATTTAATGCTTCCATATGTTTTCTTAGATGAGAAGAAAGACTGTTTCTTTTTCCAATGGTGCTTATTACAAACTGGAAAACACACTTTTTTCAGGTATCGTATGACATCTACTGTCATCTAAACATAGCTGTACAGAAGACAATACTTCCTGAATATGACAACTAGTTATATCTATTTGCTGGAGTATAGCAGAATCAGTTCATGTGCATGTAGTATTAACTGAGCTCCAAAAGACACTGGGGCGTTTCTCTATGCAGAATTCTCCTATTTATTTTACAAGAGTTTGTTGAAAAGATAGCTATCAAGGTAACTGACTGTATAGCCTCTTAGCCACAATGGACACCTTCTGAAGAAAGAACTTACGATAATCTCGGGTCCTGCTTATATGAAAACACTGTCCTTTGTTCCCAGGTCTTTGTGTTCTAGAAAACCAACAGCATGTACCACAGGCAATGTTCTTCTAAATGATATGATTTATTTGCCAAATAGAACTGTAAATAAACTTTAGCTCATTTGTTTCAGAAATTTTGAGGCTTCAACATAAGTATAAACTTACATGACTGGGAGGTATATTAAAAACATTACAAAGGTTATATGATTGGCTTAAACTATCATTTCTTGTGGCCTATTTAAAGGGCCAGCTAACTCTTGGTTCAAATACTTCTGAAGTTTTGTTATTACAACTTTGTCAGTGTTACATAGGACTGTTACAGTCTGTCAGGTTTCAGCTGCACAGTGAGATCCTCAATTCATTAATTTTTCCTGGACTTTATCCAGTGAGGAAATAAGAGGAAATAGAAATATTATGTAAGTCAAATGCATTATGTGGGAAGAAACAAATGCGCACTTTTTAAAAGACGGAAGAATATAAAGAGTTCCAAAGTCTTGCTGCCCTAAAGTGAAACAAAAGTACTTAGGTAAATAGTGCTGCATGATAAGAGATATGCTAATCATGTACTATTTCTTGTATTAAAATTATGTGATGAAAATAAAATAGCCAAAGTTGATGTAAAGTACCTCAACTTTCAGGCACCTGTAAATCAAAATGATATCACTCCTCATCAATCTATACTTAATGGAATAGCAAGCAAGATTGTTTTATGCTTTTCTTCTAAGGCAGATGATTAACATCTGTGATTTGTCTTGTAAAGCACTTCTGCATTCATTACCATCGTTTCAGTTGTGAGATGGTTTACATGCAAAATGATGCACAGTACTCTAATAATGGTCTAATAATTGCCCAAATTATTATCAAGACATCACATGAACTTACTGTACATTTTAATGTCTTTTTAGTGCCTTATAAGATTTTCTTAATGTTATATGCAAGTGCTTCTCAAAGGATAATTTGTAGTGCAATAAAAATGGCCACCTGCTTGGAGTATCAGGACCCCTGCTAGGAAGACATTGTCCAAAGCATATGAATAAATGTGACAGTTTACACCATAGTGAACAACCATACCTTTTTCAAATCTCAGGCCACTATTGTCAGTGTCAACAGTGACTCAGCAAACTATTGCACTTACTGTTACTCACAGGAGTTATTAATAATGCCCCCAACTTCTGTGCCATCTGGAAATTTACTTAACCAGAAATTTCTAGACATGGGTATTCTGAACGTAACCCAAACAATAAATAGCCAAGTATTAACCCTTGGGGAAAGCTGCAGTATGGATGTAGCTTGGAAAAGCCCCCCACCAAGAATGTGTGATCCAGCACCATCCTCTCACTCTCACTCTCCCTTATTGAGTTCTCCAATGACTTGGTCACTAGTCAGTCACGGTCATCTGGGTCACAGTCAGGGCTTCACTCTTTGAACAACATTTAGCTACATATCAGATGTTTATAACAGTTTAACTACTGAAGGATATAGGTAAGCTTTATTGACTAGAAAATAGAGTAATGTAGAATGTGCCCCCATTAGGCAGATGTCAGTCAACAGAATATCCCCTTTCCAGATGCTGTGTCTTAACTATATTTTATTTATCTGAATTGGAATTTCATTGATATGTGTTACTAAATATAGATATATATTTTGAGTTTTATATGAATAAAATAGTGCCTGAGAATGTTTGCAGAGTAATTATCATTTGTAGTGAAAGGAAGAGTATAATATAAAACAAATGATTATGAGTGAAATGTCTGCACAGTTCTTTTCCTGGCAGGTATAGGAAAAAATGCCCAGGGCAAATATCCAGCTTAGGAAAGCAGTGCTTGCAATCCTGATGTTATGGTTGGGGGTAACAGATGAATTTATTTATTTAACATTTGTTGACTGGGAAAGTTTGAATAGGACAGAGCCTATTTTCAGCAGAGGCCTGGAGAGAAACACTCCAGATGCATGTTTTTGCAATGTGGGAGGAAATTGGAGTACCTGGAGGAAACCCACACAAACACAGTGAGGACATGCAGACTCTGCATAGAAGGCACCCCAGCTGAGAATTGAACCAGAGAACATCTTGCTGTGAGGCGACAACGTTAACAGCTGCACCACTGCGCCACCTGTATGACATATAATGCCGAATGTCATAGAATGCCACCTTTATACAATGAGGTACTACAGTTATGACTTATGGCCATAACAGGAATGTAAAATAAGTTATGTATATGTGTGCAGTTAAATGGCTCCCTATTGAAATGTCTGCACTCAAAGTGCCAGGTGCCAACACTGAGGAAAAAAGGCTGAAAATCTGGCAGAAGAGCGAGTCTCAAACAATGCTCCTCTCCTTTAAACTTCTCCCCCTGCACTACCTTCCGGTGTGTGTGTGGGGGGCACACCACACCCCCTTTGAAGCTATATATACCAACTCTGAGATAACTGCACCTCTGAAAAAAAGAGAGCTTCTGGGAAATGGCTATCTCCGACTTGGTGTATGCAAGCTCGCTTTTTCAGCCACTCAGTCTCCATGTTTTGGGACTTGCACTAAAGGGTCCTGACATTTCAAATGGTTCTCCTTTAACACATCTTTCGACAACAGCAATATTTATTTAACTGGAAACAGACAGAAGGGACCTACATGTATGTTGCTACTGCTATGTCTCCCAACTTAAAAATCTCTTTTCATAGATAAAATGTGGTGGGTACTGACAAGTAACAGATGTAGATTGTTTTTTGGATGGTGTTGCTTTGTCATTATAATCATCCATGCACAATATCACTAGATTGCACTGTAAGAACTAAATGTTCTGTCTCTGCCTTTTTGTTATGCTTGAACATTGAATTTTTGAAAAATCTGCTCTGGTTGACCTGCCTTGATGTTGGCAGAGATTGCCATCCTTCATTATATATAGCAAAATTAAATTTACTTGTTTGTGTACTTGCATCTGTTCAAAAGATCTTACAGTTATTAACTCAAAAATCAGTTTTGCATGAATCAAATTGTTTGTATCAATAAGTTTCAAATTGGATTACAGTTAGAAATGAATATCATGGGATAAGTGACCTCTAACCAAGTCTTGTAAACACTGTAGCAAAACAAATCTTTTTTCATGCCTCAGAAGCAAAATTAGTTGATATCTGTGTGTGTGTGTGTGTGTGTGTGTGTGTGTGTGTGTGTGTGTGTGTGTGTGTGTGTGTGTGTGTGTGTGTGTGTGTGTGTGTGTGTATATAGACAGATATATTAGACAGGTAGGTAAGTACAGTGGATATAAAAAGTTTACACACCTGTATTAAAATGCCAGGTTTTTGTGACATAAAAACATGAGACCACAATAAATAATTTCAAAACTTGTCCCACCTTTAATGTGACCTATAACCTGTACAATTCAATTGAAAAACAAATCTGTTAGGGGAAAATATAAAAAATAAAAAATGTACAATACACTGGTTGCATAAGTATGTTCAACCTTAAACTAATACTTTGTTGAAGCACCTTTTGATTTAATTACAGCATTCAGTCTTTTTAGGTACACACCTACCATCAGTTAAGGAGACTCTAATTAACCCCAAATAAAGCTCAGCTGTCCTAGTAGGATTTTCCTGACATTTACTCAGTTGCCTGCTATAGAAGAAGCCATGGTTCACAGAGAGCTTACAAAGCATCAAAGGGATCTCATTGTTGAAAGGTATCAGTCAAGAGAAGAGTACAAAAAACTTTCCACAGCATTGGATATACCATGGAACACAGTGAAGACAGTCATCAAAAAGTGGAGAAAATATGGGACAACAGCGACATTGCAAAGAACTGGATGTCCCCCCAAAAGTGATGAAAAGACAAGACAAAAACTGGTCAGGGAGGTTGCCAAGAGACCTACAGCAACACTGAAAGAGCTGCAGGAATTTCTGGCAAGTACTGGTTGTGTAAAACATGTGACAACAATCTCCCTTATTCTCCATATGTCTGGACTATGGGGTAGGGTTGCAAGTCAAAAGCCTTTTCTTGCACAGAAAAACATCCAAGCCTGGCTAAAATTTCTATAACAATACATCAAGTCTTGCAAAACATGTGGGAAAATGTGTTATGGTCTGATGAAACCAAGGCTGAACTTTTTGGCCACAATTCCAAAAGGTACGTTTGGTGCAAAAACAACACTTCGTATCACCAAAAGAACACCATCCCCACGGTGAAGCATGGTGGTGGCAGTATCATGCTCTGGGGTTGCTTTTCTTCAGCTGGAACTAGGGCTTTATTCAAGGTGGAGGGAATTATGAACAATTCCAAATACTAGTCACTTTTGGCTCAAAACCTTCAGGCATCTGCTAGAATGCTGAAGATGAAGATGAATTTCACCTTTCAGCATGACAATGACCCCAAGCGTACATCCAAATCAACAAAAGAATGACTTCACCAGAAGAAAATTAAAGTTTTGGAATGGCCCAGCCAGAGTCCAGACCTAAATCCAATAGAAAATCTGTGGGGGTAACCTGAAGATGGCTGTGCACAAGATATGCCCTTGCAATCTGACAGATTTGGAGTGCTTTTGCAAGGAAGAGTGGGCAAATACTGTCAAGTCAAGATGTGCAATGCTGATAGACTCCTACCCAAGAAGAAGGAATGCTGTAATTAAATCATAAAGTGCTTCAATAAAGTATTAGTTTAAGGCTGTGTACACACAACAAAGTATTAGTTAAAGGTGTGCATACTTATGCAACCAGCGTATTGTACATTTTTTATTTTTTTACATTTTTTCCCTTAACAGATTTGTTTGTTTTTCAATTGAATTGTACAGGTTATAGGTCACATTAAAGGTGGGAAAAGGTTTGAAATTATTTTTGTAGTTAGTCTCATTTCTTTATATCACAAAAACCTGGCATTTTAACAGGGGTGTGTAAACTTTTTATAGCCATTGTAGATAAGACTACATAGATAGTAGGCAGAGAGACATATGAATCAGAAGTCAGTTTAGTATATTCAGTAAATTAATTATTCCTGTAAAAGCAATTGAGATGAAAATAAAATTCCATATATGTTGATTGAATTGCTGAGTGATACTTGTTGTGTATGGTAAAATATATTACATGCTTTCAGAGTCAAGGCCATTTGCCGAAAGATAGCTTGAAGCTCAATACATATGTCTTTAAATAATGCAATGATATATACTAATCCATCAGTATCCTGCTGATTTACACAAATCTCATATCATCCAAGGCAAAATAAGTGACAGTGTACTGTTAAGTGCATAGATATTTTTGTGATTAGACCCACAGTGTTTTTATTTCATATCAAAATATACATAATATATGGAAATTGAAACATTGTATGGCTTGACAAAAAGATCAGTAGTCCAGACATAATCAACTGACCATACATTTGTAGAGGCTATTATTTTTCATATCTTAACCTTGTTTTACTTAATACAGGTTATAAAAATATATCTCATTAAATGGAGGCATTTAAATAATCTGAACAACAGGTTTAAATGCAACAGTTTTAGATAAATGCATCTTTGAGCACAAGCACCAATGAATGTATTTACGAGTGCATGCCTTTATTCAGACATTTGTTTACTGATTCGCTTGTTCATTCTTCAGTCATTACTCAGATCTTGGAATAAAAGACAAAATTAACTAGTACTATCTCATGTACATTTAGATCCTGAAAAAAAGATATTGAAGAAAAACATTCAAAGTCTAAAGTCGTACAAGGGGAGAAAAGGAGATTAAATATTTAATTGTATAAGCAAAGAACAAAAGAAAAATAATGAAAATAGGTATAATACTGTTTATAAAGTGAAATCTGAAAAGAAAATATGTTCTCTTCCATCCTTAGGTAGAGAATAGAGGAAAGGCAGCTTGACAAAAAATTACATTGCTCTGAGTGCCCATATAAGTAACTGGCAGGTAGACCTGGATGTAGGGGCCTACTTAGTAAGTAAAGGGAGTGGTGGCTATTCCTCATGTCCTGGAAGGGGCATGACTGGTGTCACATCCTGTGAGAATATAAGCGGGGTTATGTAGTCACAAGAATATTTCAGGTATGGAGGCTCAGTTCATCTTGTCTGACTAGATACAAGTGCAGGCAATTAGGGCCTAGTTGTGGAACATAAGGTAAGGTCTGGCTGTAGGGAAAAAAGTTTAGTGATTATAGTTACAAATTATTCTGGTTTATTTTAACTAAGCATGTGGTGTTTTCATTATAAATCACTTATTCATAACTTTTGAAATTTTTGAGTCTTTTGTTTATTTTTATGTCTTACAGAATGAGGGTTTGGACAATGTCTACTTGTTGGTCTAAATCAGGTGTTATTTAAGGATTATTTATTTATTTATTGTCATTTGTTAACCGGGTTGGCCTAACTGAGCCAAGGGCCCATTTTCAGTGGAGACCAGAGATGAAAGCTTCAAATATAATTTCAGTAATACAAGAAAGAGCTAAAATTACAATAGCTGCATTAGCAATAAGTTATACATCAACAATAAAGTCAACTATGTTATGCAGTTGTGTTCTAGTTACAGAATATATATACAATGACAACAAGGTAATCCACATGCAGAAATAATATTTACAAGAATAAAATATAGGTTTATAGTAAAATATAACTGGAAAAAGAAAAAAAGAGAATATGATTAGAGTAAGAAAATAGAATTAGGAAGAAAGCAGGTAGACATCAGGTTGGAGCTAAAGAAGAACAGAACCAGGTGTTGTAGGTAGTGTTTAACTTCTAGTTTGAATTGGAACTCATGGGGGATACTTCTTATATTAAGAGGAGAAGAGTTTCAGGTGTAAGCTACGAAGTATTTATATAGGGACATCAAAAATATTTTTTGATGGTTTGTAGATGTCCAGAAGATGTTAGTCAGATGTACGAAGCTGTCGTCGGTAGTTATAAAGAGATACGATATCAGAGATGGAGGTGCAAGAAGTAGGGTTAAAGAGAACTGAGTGTGTAATATGCAGTTGAGGAAGAAGAAGAAAAAGTTGCTTAGGGAATTCAGGCCATTGTAATGACTTAACAGCGAGGCAGTGGTGAGATTTATAGGGGAGATTGAAAGCAATCCAGCTATTTTGTTGTACGTTTGCTCTAATTTGGAAAAAAGAGCTGACTGAAAGTTAATAAGGACTGGTGTTGCATACAGAAGACAGGGTAAGAGAAGAGACAGGGCAAGGTAGGGTTTGGTTTATTATGGACTGGTGGATGAGATTGTGGAGAGATTTTGAAAATGGAAAATGAAAAATTATACATATTTCAGGTGTGATAAATGTAGATGGATGTAGAGGCTATGTTAGATATGGAGGACAACCAAAAACATGGTTATTTGTGAAAAAGATCATTTAATTAGCAATTATGAGAAAAGAAAATGTTTTATTTGTGAGTAGCTGGGTCACGAAGCTAAGAAATGTGCTGTGATTTGTAAGACGTGGAAAAATGGGGCATGTATGGATGGATTGTGAGGAAAATATAGAAGTTAAATGAGAAGTCCAAATACAAGAATGTGTAGCTAGAAATGTAGAAAAAGACCATGGTGAGCAGATTGGTAATAAGAGAACATTGGCAGATAAAAAAATGAAAAAAAAAAAAAACAAGTGAAGATGTAAATTGGAGAGTGGTGAGAGGTAAAAATAATTCTATAGGGAAAAGAGTGAAAGATAGAAAAAGGTTTAGGAGTATAGTTGTGAAAAAAATAAGGCAATGGGTAATGTAAACAAAGGTAGTAAACCTTTAGTAAAACAAAGCTGAGGATCTTGGTTATAAATATTAATAGCATAAAAATGTTGAGAAGAATAGGTGTATTAGAATGGTGTGCATAGCTTAAGATGCATATAAGTATACAAGAAGATATGAGAATATTAACAGAAGAAGAAAAGTTACAAATGAAAAAATTATAGGGTGGAAATATTATTTGGAACATGGGAAAAGATGCATGCTAGTTATTGCAGTGTTATGCAATGAAGCAATAAAAGTTTTAGATTGTAGTATTGTAGAATTAGGTAGGGAAATAGTAACAGAAATAAGATGGAAGAAAGATGTATATGGAGTTATTGCAATCTATGTGTATGTTAAGATGAAAGTAAGAGAAACAATGTTTACAAAATTTAAATTATGTAGGAGTAAATATGGAAATAATATTAGTGTGAGATTTCAACTATGATTTAAGAAGAAAAAGAAAAGAAGGAAGTGATGGGAGGAAAGTGCATGAAATACGTGGAAAATTATATATATATATATATATATATATATATATATATATATATATATATATATATATATATTATATATATATATATATATATATATACACAAAATGAAAAACATTGGACTTACAAAAGAAATGAGATAAAACAGAAATTGACTATTTTATAATATCTGACAATTTAAAGGCAGTACAGAAAGGAAAAAAGGAAACAGGATTTTCAGATTGTTTAGCTATATGGGTAGAAAGGAAGGAAAACCAAGGATATATAAAATTAGGTAAAGGCATTAAGAGACAATCAAAAAGACTTAGATGAGGAAGATAAAAAATATATTAACCAATTATGAAAAGATCATGTGAAAATGAGAATATTTTTTGAAAATTGGATGGACCGGTGGATAGGTTTTAAAGAAAAATATAAAAAGGGTTTTTCAGAATAGCAAACAATGAGAAAGAGGAAAGAAAAATGAAAATATAATCAACTAAGTCAGGAAGTGTTTAATAAGATAAATGTTCATAAAAAGGAGAAAAACATATACAAAATGAATCTGGAAAAGATTAAAAAAAATTATATAAGCAAGGGTAATTTTTACAAATAAAATAGAAGAGGTGGCATCATATTTGAATAAGACTGTAACAGAGAATGACAGAATAATAAGGATATTAAAAAATAATGAAGGAGAGAGAGTGAATACGCAAGAACAAATACTTGAGGTAATTAAGAAATTTATAGAGACTACATTTGAAAGAAGGGATATGGACGGGAAATGGGAAGTTAAAAAATTAAATGAAGTAGATAACATATCAAGAAAAATATAAGTGTAGGAGAACTTAATGTAATTTTAAAATAATTAAATATGGAAAAGCCACAGGAATGGATGGTATTGAGTATTATATATATTATAATATGGAATAATGTAAAAAAAATTATTTTGTGGCGGTATGTAATGAATGGTTAGAAAAAGGAATGGTAAATAAAGAGATATGTACAGGAATTATGAAATTTATATGGAAAATGGAGAAAAACAGGTTATAAGAATTTACAACTAAATAGAATCTGATCTCCGATATTGAAAAAAAATTGCTAAAAACATACAGTCAATATCGTATGGCAACCATGGATAAGAATAACCACAAATTAAAGTTAAAAACTTCTTTTATTATAATCCACACTTAAAATTGAGTGCTTTCATCCTCTAAAAACAGGACATCATCAGAATGAAGTAATTCACTGAATTACCCGTGTATTTATAGCAAGTCACTATATTGACTAATTAACCAAGTTAACAAAATTAAAGGTACAATTCCCAAAATCCATCCTGTTCATTTCACAGTTCTAGTACCAGAAAAAATTACCAGCATGAATAAAAACAATTTTAAAATCACAACTACTAGAATGTAAAAACTTTGATAAAAATAATTGTAAACATAAAATAAGAATAAGTAATATGGGTAAGGACAAATAAAATGCCATTAATGCTCTCTTTTTTAAAAAGGGATGTAGGGAAATCTTGTCATTTAACCCGGGGAAATACTGTGCATTAAGTTTTATCTGCCACATAGCCTCTCTTAAATCTAAAATGTTTTTTAAATCAACCCCTCTTGGGTTCAACAGAACTTGTTTCAAACTGGAAAACTGAAAACTTTCAAACTAGGACACCTCAAAGAGTGTCTATATAAAGCATTGTTATCATTGTGCCTAGAAATATTGCAAAAGTGTTCATATATTCTTTTCCTTAGACACCTTTCAGTTTTGTCCACATAAAACGCAGAGCAAGAGCAGCATAAAGCTAAATAAACCACCTTCTTTGTTTGACAATTTCCCTTTGCAAACCTTATTACTGACCTTACACCATTACTTAAAACTATACTGGTGGTTTCCAAAATATGTTGGCACTGGGGACATGTTCCACATTTTGATGTACTTTTATTTTTAATATTACATTTCATATTACCAGTCATTATTTCAAACTTAGATCTTAAACTTGGACCAGTTTTGAACACAAATGCTAGTTCTAACCCTACTATATGTTGCAACTGAGGGATACCCCTTAAAATGTTCTAATTCCTGTTAACCAATTCTTTAATTCCCTTAGAAAATGGGCCACATTGCACCACCAAAGCCCTCTCAAAATTCACATCACCTTTCTCTTCACTAAAACCTGTGACGTTGGATCCCAGAAGAGGTGACCCCATGGTTCCAAAATATAATCACAAGTGTGTTGGACCATGTTTGGGGGATAGCCATGATCCAAAAACATTTTTCCAATAAACCTTAATTCATTAACAACATAATCAAAGTGGGAGGTCATCTTTGCTGCCCTTATACACTAACCCTTTAATATACTCTTTTTTGAGGAAAAAGGATGATAGCTAGTGAAGTCCAGATAACTATTACTAAATGTTGGCTTCCTAAAAACTCTAGATTTGAAGCCCATCTGGATGTGTTCAATGTAAATATCCAAATAACTGATCTCATTTTTATTGAAATCAAATGTAAATTTAAAAAATCTGGAGGATCTATTTAGGAAGTGAACAAAATTACTAATCTCTCTCTCTGGACCATTCCATAAAATAAAAATGTCAAAAAATCTGGTGTATAAGGTAATATATTTAGAAAAGGTGCCACCAAAAGCATATTTTGATTCCCAGTCAACCAAGACAAGATTGACATAAATGGGGGCACACGAGGCCCCCATGGCAACACCTTTAATTTGTCTGTAGAATTCCCCCTCAAAGTAAATGAAATTGTAATCCAAGACTAAAGGCATTAATTCAACTAATACATTAATTTTGTCATTCGGAAGGGAAGTGTATTTACATAAACTGTTTGAAAAATACTCCAATCCCATGTCCTTGGCTATAGATGAAAACAAAACAAGTACATCTATTGTGATAAAAATTAATCCCTTGACCAAAGTTCTTCCTTAAGTCTCCCAAGGAAATCCCAAGAATCTCTGATTACATATTGTATCTTACTAAGAACTGGTTTCAAGCATCTATCAATAAACACCCCTATCGGGTAAGTTTTGGAACAGCTTCTAAAAGACGGGTTCATTAAGTCCTCATGGACCTTAGGAGTTCCAAAATTGTAGCAATTATAGGGTTTTCACACTTAAATAATTATAGGTATCTATAGTTATCCTTTGTTCTAATAAATATTCATTCAAATATGAATCAATTCTCTGATAACTGATATGAATCTCATTAATGGAAGAAAGTGAATAGGTTTTACTGTCATTCAAAATATCAAACATATCCTTTACGTTATCTAGAGAACTGAACAGCACAATACCCTCACCTTCATCTGGTTTCGTTATTCTAATGGTGTTATTCTCTCCTAATTGTGTGGACAAGGCTTTCCTCACCTTTACTTAAATTAGAGTTATTTAAAAACTTTTTATACATACTCTCCACCTTGTACAATTCCTCTCTTAAGACCTTCTCAAAAACACCTAAGCTGGGGTTCAAAGCGGGTCAGATGTACTTTTCTTTTTAACCCCGTCTAAACTAAACTTGATCTTTTCTAAAGGCTTATTTTCACAAAAAAAAAATGCCAAATTCAATTTCCTAATGAAAGTATCAATGAGATTAATCCCTTTGGTAGGAACAACTTCCAAACCATTTAGGAACAATGAAAAATGGTCACAAGTAATCTCCACAGTAGTACAATTACAGATGTTAAAACCCTTGTGGGAATAAATAATATTATACACTTTTATTTGTGAGTCCCCCCATTCCAATTCATCCTTCGGTTCCTCCTGGGAGTGTAGGGTTCCTGTTGACCAGTATCATAAAAGTCCCCCTTCCATCTGGAATTCCTTTTCTGTTTCCCACTCTGAAAAAAATCATTTTTATTATTCTTATAATTATTCCAATTACCAAACTTGGTCCGAATGACATTATTACTAACTTGCTTAATAGTTTCTATCTGTGTAAAACTCCCCTTTTGTAGGGTGTCCTGATTATTACTCATGTTCTTAACAACCCTATTGCTAACTTTTAGAGGGTAAGCCTGATTCTCAGCATATTGTTTTAAATCCCTGTCAATTTTCTTTTGTTTCTTAGACAGGATTTTAGACATTGACAATTGACCTTATCCAACTGCTTGTTATAAAAAAAGCTCCCACTGCTTAAAAATCAAATCTTCAGTTATTTTCCCATTTAAAACCTCCACTTTCCTACTTAAGTTGTTAATGAACATCTCATTAAACTTAATAGTTTTTCTCATAAGATCAAAGGCATGCTGGTTAAACATCTCCACAAACTCCTGGTACATAAAATCTGAATAAACTAAACCAAACAGAAACTTAAAAACATACAACTCTTCCGGAACAATTTGTAAATCTAAGCATTTGTTCAAATAATTATTGTCCATTTACAAGGTTTTCATTCTGAGAAATTTATTTTCCAGTTCAAAAATAAGGTCCTTTAAACCCTTATCATTATTTCCAATATTTATCACCTCATCATTGTCCTGAAAATTAAATGATGTATTAACTATGTCATGAAACTTATTAACCTGGTCCAAGTCATTTGTATTTACTGGGCATTCAAAATTACCAGCGTTACTGCTCAAATTATGAAGACTGCTTCTTTGCTTGTTTAAATTAGTACTTGAACTACCACACATGGCAATATAAGCTCTTTTCGGCATAGTACTTTTTTGTTTAGGTGCAGTTCCAGATGAACCATTTGCTGCAGTACTAGTGAAAACCACTCCATTAGTTAAATCCTCCTCTCCTTCTGAAGAATAATAACCACTGACTGCATCTGCTCCTACACCAGGAAGTATTATGCTGTGTTCTTCCTTCAAAGCTAACACCAGCCCATCTCACTGTAAACGCCCACATTCTGAGCTACCTCCCAGTTGTTTTAGTAGCTCCAACAGGCATGTCAACTCCCCTTTAAGAATGGCAAGTTCTGATTGAACTTTCCTGATTTCTTCCCAATGCACAGGGAAGAAAAGGGACAAAATATCATCTAAAGAATCCATGGGTGCCGAGAAACCAAAAGAAACAACTATTAATAAAACCTGATTTCCAATATTGAAAAAAAATGACTAAAAACACACAATATCGTATGACAACCATGGATAAGAATAATTGCAAATTAAAGTTAAAATCTTCTGTTATTATAATCCACACTTAAAATTGAGTGCTTTCATCCTCTCAAAACAAGACTTCATCACAATTAAGTAATTCACTGAATTACCTGTCTATTTTATAGCAAGTCACCATATGACTAAGCTAACAAAATTAAAGGCACAATGCCCAAAGTCCATCCCGTTCATTTCTCAGTTCTAGTACCAAAAAAAATTACCAGTATGAATAAAAAATTTTAAAATCACAAATACTAGAATGCAAAAACTTTGATAAAAATAATTGAAAACATATAATAACAATAAGTAATATGGGTAAGGACAACTAAAACACCATTAATGCTCTTTTGTTTAAAAATGACTGTAAGAAATTCTTGTCATTTAACCCAGGGAAATTCTGTGTATTTAGTTTTTAACCCAGGGAAATTCTGTGCATTAAGTTTTATCTGCCACGCAGCCTCTCTTAAATCTAAAATGTTTTTTTTAAATCGCAGTGTCTTGAGTTCAATGGAACTTGTTCCAAAATGGCAAACTGAAAACTTTTATAGCTAGGATACCTCAAAGAGTGCCTATATAGAGCTTTGTTATTATTGTGCTTAGAAATATTGTAAAAGTGTTCATATATTCTTTTCCTTAGACACCTTTCAGTTTTGTCCACATAAAACACAGAGCAAGAGCAGCATAAAGCTAAATAAACCACCTTCTTTGTTTGACAATTTCCCTTTGCAAACCTTATTACTGACCTTGTGCTATTACTGACCTTGTGCCAGGTTATAAGAAATTGGAGACCAGTAGTGTTGATTACTACAGATTAAAAGATATTTCTGCGAATAATAGGGAATCGATTAGAAAAATAGTGTAGATAAATTACTCAATTAAATGATTTTCAGTAAGAAAGGCAAATGAAGTCAAGGTTTATTATGGCTATTGAGAGACGTGATAAATTATGTCATAAACAAAGGGGTGGAAACTAAAATTGTGGTAGGAGATGTAAGCAAAGTATCTGATACAACACAGGATGATATTTTATGGGATATTTTATGAAATTGTGGTATAAGTGATACCATAATTGGAGTATTTATGACAGTGTATGCAAATAATAATGTGAGATTGATATTAAATGGGTGGATAAGTGAAGAAATAAAAATAGAATGTGGGATAAGGTAGAGATGTCTAGCAAGCAGCATTTTATTTGCATTAGTTATGAATATAGCTGTTAGTAAAATAAACAGAGTACTAAAATGGCAAGATATAAAATATTAGAAATTCAAATTCCAGCAATGCTTATTTTTAGCTATGAAGAATAAAGAACAGATGGAAGAAGGAATTAGAAGATTAAATCAGTATTTAAAAATGATTGGGTTATGTATAAATAAAGACGAGATTAAATCAGTATTTAAAATTATTGGGTTATTTATAAATAAAGACAAAAGTAGTGGTACTGGATCAATAAATAGTATAGAAAGGATTCTATTTAATGATGACATTATAGATATATTGGGAATAAGATTTAGATCAAAAGTATATAGGGAAAAGCAATGGGAGAAAATGGTAAAAATATTAAGAGAAGTCTGTATGTTTTGGAGGTAATATAAACTGTCATACAAGAAAAAGGTATATTAAATAACTCTATCCTTTTAAGTAAAATTGCTTATTTAGCTGGTGTCTATATGATACCATTTAAGTTTGCAAAAGAGATATTATCTATTGTATTTTCATTCATATGGGGATCCAGGTTGAATCCAGTTAGAAGACAGATTTTGCTCGTTAAAAAAGAGGAGGGTTGATTGAGTTTGAGTAATCAAAGTGTTCATGCAGCTTCATTGAATCTTTATGGACTTTTGGTACAATTAAAAGAAAAGCATAAGAACTTAATGATGTTAAAATGAATAATAAATATAAAACATTTTGGGACAGAATAAGTTCTGGGAAAAGATAAAAAGCTTATTTAAATGAAGACATGAAAGAGTATCAAAATAAAATATTTTTATGGCAGTTGAATATAAAGAATGTAGGGAAAAACAGAAAGTAATTATATGCTAATATAATGAATAAACACTATTATTTATACTCATGGAAACATTTAGGGAATGAGGAAAGAAATACGATTAAGATGAGACTTGCATGGTGTAGGAAAATTTATGAATATAATGATTTTATGTAGAGACTGACAATAAGTAAATGACCTGTCAATACTAACATGCCTTATAAAAAGACCTGTCAACACTAACATGCTTTATAAAAAGATACAAGAAAGGGTGTGTAACTACTGTGTGGAGGAGGAAACAGCAGTGCATGGTTTTTGAAATATTCAAGGGTGAAAGAATTATGGGAAAAAGTATGTGAAAAAAGATATTGAAAGGCTTCAAAAGTGTTGAAGATGTAAATATGAATATAGTGGAACACAGGTACAATGGGTGAAAGAGATTGATAAAGAGTTGTTTCATGGGTAATGTGGAATCAAAGGCTGAATTAAATCAAATTTAATGGTACATGGGTATTGTCTGAAATTTTGAAAAAGATACGCTTTTGGTTGTGGAAAAAAGAGTGGGGGCGAATAATTAAGATATACAGGATTGTATTAGAATGGTAGACAAAAAATATAAATAGGTGTAAAAATGTATAATATGTAAATAATGTAAATAATGTGCATAAGTTGTGGTAAATAAAGAACCCCCACTTGTTTGACTGCTATGTAGCCCAGATGGCTGCTGCTGAGGCCAAAGTTTTTCCACGATGAAGAAGGAAAAGACGTAGCAGGCTAAGAGTGGAATGGCAAAGAATACTGAAATATCACAGATGTATTATGTAAGAAAGGTATTTGTTGTTAGGATTGGAAGAAGGAGATGTGAAACTCCTGCATTGGTGGAAATGATTGATTGAGATGAGTGAACTGCTGAAGAGGAATTTAGTTGGAGTACTGTGGTGGATTTTTTGTTGGGAGAGGTAACAGACGTGGTATTTTGAAATGTATCAGAAAAGGAGCTTTATTATCAACAGGTGCTGGATGCTGGTTGGGGTTATGCTTGGCCACTGGAGTAGCTGACTTTAAAAGCATGCCCCTGCAATACGGTGATGGTGTGAGCAGCAGAAAACTTTTATGTATGCAGAAATGGAAAACAAAGACATACAAAATGTTGTGATTGAAACTGAAAGAAGACAATGACTAATGCAAGTTCAACAAAACCAGAAGAGAAGACCATTTGTATGAACCAAAACAAAGAAGAATAATGCTATTAAAAGGTATGAAGTTATTGACAGTATTATTTTACATTTATTGTTTAAAGCACAGGGCATAAGAACATTAATACTCTTAGAAACAGATGGCTTTTGTGGGGGTTGCTTTTTAATCTTTTAATTTAATTAAACATTTTGTGAATTAAGTGGGGAAAAATAGGTCATTTGCAGCATGAAATGAATATATTTTTTAAAACTTGGGACTACAGTTAAGGAAGAAAACAAATGTGCAGTTCAAAATATCTGACATAGAGGAAATGAGTTAAATATTTTTTGTGTGTTTGCAGGAAGGCGTATTAGTGTAATTAAAAAATGCGAAAAGAAAAAATGTTTTTATGCAGGGGTTAGGAGGAAAAGGTGACAATGGATGTGAATGAGGGAAAATGCAGCATATTGAAATGTTATAAGCTATGAATGGGAACGGGGGTACAGTGAGGTACTGGGGCAAATCTAAAGCATGTTTTTATGACATGTGAAGCACATGATGCAAGACTGTATTAAAGGAATATGTGACTGATGTGGGAAAGGTGACACACCACAAAAATGTGGCCTAAGTGCAGAAAATGCAATACATTTGGACATTTTTGGTTTAACTGTCCTTGACTAGAAAATCAAAAGTTAGAACAAGAGGAGGATATATCAGAAGAAAGGCTATATACCAGTAGTAATACTGAAGATATTGGTGGAGAAAGTATAATGAAGGAGATAACTGAAGAAGAAAATATAACTTGTATGGAGAAGGATGATGGGAATGAGGAAGGAAATGATTTACAAAGGAGAAAGATGATGAAATTAGGAAGGAAATGCTTTACAAATGAGATGGATGATGGAAATGAGGAAGGAAATGCTTTACAAAGGAGAAGAATGATGGGGATGAAGAAGGAAATGCTTTACAAAGGAGAAGGATGATGTGGATGAGGAAGGAAATGCTTTACAAAGTAGAAGGATGATGGGGATGAGGAAGGAAATCCTTTACAAAGGAGATGGATGATGGGAATGAGGAAGGAAATGCTTTACAAAGCAGAAGGATGATGAGGAAGGAAATGCTTTACAAAGGAGAAGGATGAGGGGGGTGAGGAAGGAAATGCTTTACAAAGGAGAAAGATGATGGAATGAGGAAGGAAATGCTTTGCAAAGGAGAAGGATAATGGGGATGAGGAAGGAAATGCTTTACAAAGCAGAAAAGTGATGGGATGAGGAAGGAAATGCTTTACAATGGATATGGATGATGGGAATGAGGAAGGAAATGATTTACAAAGGAGAAGGACGATGGGGATGAGGAAGGAAATGCTTTACAAAGCAGAAAAGTGATGGGATGAGGAAGGAAATGCTTTAAAAAGGAGAAAGATGATGGGGATGAGGAAGGAAATGCTTTACAAAGGAGAAAGATGATGGAATGAGGAAGGACTTGCTTTACAAGGAGATGGATGATGAGAGTGAGGAAAAATGCTTTACAATGGAGATGGATGATGGGAATGAGGAAGGAAATGATTTACAAAACAGAAGGATGATGGGGATGAGGAAGGAAATGCTTTACAAAGGAGAAGGATGATGGGATGAGGAAGGAAATGCTTTACAAAGGAGAAGGATGATGGGGATGAGGAAGGAAATGCTTTACAAAGGAGAAAGATGATAGGGATGAGGAAGGAAATGCTTTACAAAGGAGAAGGATGATGGGGATGAGGAAGGAAATGCTTTACAAAGGAGAATGATGATGGGGATGAGGAAGGAAATGCTTTACAAAGGAGATGGATGATGGGAATGAGGAAGGAAATACTTTACAAAGGAGAAAAATGATGGAATGAGGAAGGACATGCTTTACAAAGGAGAAGGATGAAGGGGATGAGGAAGGAAATTCTTTACAAAGGAGAAGGATGATGGGGATGAAGGAGATGCTTTACAATGGATAAGGATGATGGGGATGAGGAAGGACATGCTTTACAAAGGAGATGGATGATGGGGATGAGGAAGGAAATCCTTTACAAAGGAGAAGGATGATGGAGATGAGGAAGGAAATGCTTTACAAAGGAGATGGATGATGGGGATGAGGAAGGAAATGCTTTACAAAGGAGATGGATGATGGGGATGAGGAAAGAAATGCTTTACAAAGCAGAAGGATGATGAGGATGAGGAAGAAAATGCTTTATAAATGAGAAGGATGATGGGGATGAGGAAAGAAATGCTTTACAAAGGAGAAGGATGATGAGAATGAAGAAGGAAATGCTTTACAAATGAAGAATATTAGAGTGCAAGATAAAAACAAGTATGTAGCAATTGGAAATAAAGAAGGGGAAAGGTAGAATTTGAAACAGGAGAAGAACTAGAAGAAAATCATGAATCAGCTGGAGGCAGAGTGTGGAGGAAGAAAATAAAAATAAAAACTGTAAATGAGAAAGACAGAAAAAAGGAAACATTTGTTTTAAGACTATTAACAGTAAATTAAATAGTATTTCAAATGATATCAGAGATCTGGTATTGATTGAATGGTGTCAAAAATAACTATTAAGGGTATAAGTTTGTTGTTTATAAGATGGGTGGTCGAAGAAGAAAGGGAAATAATTGAGGCACTATAGAGTAAAGGACCAGATTCACGAACACCTTCACTAGGTGTAGACTAAGTGTACATCATTCTGAGTTAATAGACAACACCACCATAACTCCCACTTTCTTTCTCCTAATTTTACTTTTCCTACTGATTTTCTTGCAAACTTAAATAACAAGGAAGATTCAAAAAGGTTACCACAATGTGTAGACTATATCTACACGTAGTCTCATTTTTCTGTGTGAATAGACAGCACAAAAAATGTGGTAGGGATGCTCTTGAATATAGATTGTGTACACTTAGTGTATACTTGATGTAGGTGTTCATGAATCGGGTCCGTAAGTGGAAAGTAATATGTGTTAAGAAATAATATTTTTTTTAAAGTGAAGAAATAAAGATAATGGATGTGATGGTAGTAGTACCTGAAGATTAGTGGTATGTGATATAAGGAAAATGGAAAGATATGTAAGAATAATTGCTGTTTATGCATGTACCAATGTGAAAGAGAGAGAATTGAAGATTAAGGAACTTAAAAACTTTCCCCTATTAATTATATCAGTTATTATAGTGGAAGAGTTTAAGTGCAATTCAGAAAAGGAAAGATAAAATAACTCAAATGTCATAGTACTAAGAGAAATTATAAATCGGTAAAGGTTGAAAACAGGAAAAATAGAAAATGGACTTATAAAAGGGGATTTTTAGAACTGAAATAGCTTATGTGGTATATTTACAAGATATGAAAGAAACAGCAGGTGGAGTAGAAACAGATGAGTCTTCAGATCATGGAGTGGAATGGGTTAGAATAGGTGATCACAGAGAACTAATAAAGGGAAAGGGATAAAAACATTAAATGTAGAAATTTATAAACAGAAAAATAAAAAGGAAGCATAGTTTTTTATGAGAACAGCTTATGACAATCAGAATATGTTATGAAAACTGAACAGATTGGTGGTGTGCTTATAAAGACAAATACAAGACAATATTTTTGATTGTAGAAAAGGGTGAAACAAAGAAATAGGAGAGTATATAATGAAATCATAAAAAGACATGCCAATAAATAGATCAGTGTGGTGATACAAGAGAAATAGAGATCTCTATGAAGAAAATAAAAAGGTAAAATATGTTGTTTCAACAAATACTTTTTAAAAGGAAAATTAGTAAGTTTCACCATTTTGAGGAAAGGGGTAAAATAAGAGAAGGAAGAATGGATGTAATGTTTGATGAAAAATGAAATATTAGATATAAGCAGAGACAAAAAAATAGTAGAAATGTTTGTGGGTAGAATATATGGAAAGGAAACAGTGCAAGTAGAAGCATGGATTGTAAAAAAATCTCAAAATGCTAAGACTTTTATAACTAATTTTAAAGTAATCACTTGGGTACAATCACTGAAAAAAACTTCTCCACAAAGTAGTAATTCATTTTGTCCCTCCATGAATGTAAAACTTGCAAACTGTATAAGGCTTGCCATGAAGAATATCTCTCTTCCTTTTATTTTAACAGGCAGAGGTCATGAGGGTCCCCCTTATATTTGCTCACTTGTGAATAACACTGTAGTGTGAAGTAGCAGTTCAGCCCAAAAGAAGCTTGACATTATTTCTTTGCCTTTGAATGCTTTAATGAAATGAATAGCTGTTAACTTTCTTCCATTCTTGAACTATTGCAAGCCGGGTGAATGTGTACTCTATGTTTGATTATATGCTAATGTCGCATTATGTACCAGACCAGAGATTTTTACCACTCTTTTATTATTCTTACATAAACAGACTTGTGGTATGTTAGAAGGATTGGCAATAGCATCCACCTTGAATTATTTTCCACTATTGCAGTTCTGTAGCTGATTTAATGACTAACTCTTTATAATGATGTCTCATCTGTTGACATTTATTTTCTACTCTAATTTAGTTTCTTGTTCTATTCTTAACTTTGTCCTTATCACTCTCCTCATCTAACTTAATCTTAACCCTTCCAGGTCTTCCCCTGCTATCCCTCACTCACATATCCACTCTAGCTATCTCTCCCCCCACCCTTTCCTCAACAAGCTTGCTTCAATTGCATTACTGCCATTCCCACTCAGATTAACCTATCACAGACTGTTCTGCTATAGTTAAACCT
The DNA here is from genome assembly GCF_019279795.1 of Protopterus annectens. Lineage (NCBI taxonomy): Eukaryota > Metazoa > Chordata > Ceratodontiformes > Protopteridae > Protopterus > Protopterus annectens. The sequence goes on along the minus strand of NC_056739.1, from coordinate 1,788,264,282 downwards.
TCTTGCATCCTCCAATGGCAAATTACAAAAAAAGCTTATCATACTCCTCACACAAGTACTCTAAGTCACTACTACATAACCTTAGCACTACTCTTAACACTTCCTAAATTCATGTTTGTTATAAAAAAATCACTGACCAAACCAGAAGTGTAGTTAAGATAGTGTTTACCTTCCAGTTCTCATAGTACATAAGCTCCATTAACCTACTACTAACTACCTTTTCTTCATATGACATTAATCTCCTTAGTAATGTGTACTTCTTCCTCAACCATTATTTATCTTCATTATGTAATTTTTCTACAAGCCTAGTTAGAAGTAGCTCTCATGTCCCCCTCCTCAAATCTTGGTGGCTGATAGTTTTTCACTTTACTCCCAGCCTTGATTAGAGATAGGTTATACCCTTCCCATAGCACAGATGGCAAATAGGCTGCCTTTCCCCCAGTCTAGGTGGAATTTAGACTGAACTTCTGCTTCCTTCTTTATTTACTAACAATACCTACTATATGTTTTGAAGTCTTACTCCAGTTTAATAACAATCATTATATTATATCTTATCTTAATATGTCTCACCTTACCATAATACTGACTCTGAGCCTTATGTTTCAACGTTTGCATGTTAACCTTTTTTTTCTTACAGACACCTTCCCTAACCACCACACCCACTAAACTAAATCAAGCAACTCACTCACATATTACTATTACAACTCCAACATTATATGAAGTCTAAATAAAAATCAGCATACATAAGCAAGATACAATACATTATCCAAATATGTTTAATAGAAACAAAAATTGATTCTTCAACAACTTGCTATCCAGCAGCTTTCTACCTATTCTCTAAGATATTATTATATATAGAAAGTCATTCAGATCCTGGACATTATTACCTACAAATTGCATATATTAATGCATGTGACATACATGACAAATGGACAACATTAGAAACCTGGCTGTTAACTGAGGAACTAAATATTTTAGGCATAACTGAAACTTGGACTAAGGATGATTTCTGATTTCAGGCTTAACATGGTATACCATGTTTTCTGACTATAGGCCTAGTGCTAGGTATGGGGATGATGCCAAGAGAAAATCCCCTCCATTAACATAACTGGACACACTTTAGCCAATCACAATGATGTTAAAGGTCTCAGCTGTATAACAACATATATCACTATGGGTGGACACAAACATATATCTATTGACTAAGTATATATCCCACTGCCCTCTTTTACAGCACAAATGGAACAAAATATTCAACATATGTACTCTAAAGATGTCCTTAAAATTTTTTATCCTAGGCAACTTCATAATACATGATACTAGCTCATTTGCTACCCACACAGATACAGTATTACATGGAATTAACATAATAACTGATTAAACACAAGGAAATAGACTGACATTCAGTCTTCACCTTCTAGTTAGTATTGTAAGCCATAGGTGCTCACATACAGACATACTGCCACACAGACTAAGTGATCGCTACCTATTCATATCCTTCTGAACCTTGAAGGCAATAAAAGCTCCTCCATAAATAATGCTTGGTAGGCCTTTTCCTCAACATAAACAAACACAAAGCAGCTACCCAGAGGCAACTATCTGGAGCATATTGTATATCCAGTCTGACCCATTCTTAGCACTCAATTTATCAAAAATAAATAAATAAATTGAGTTAAATGCTGTCCATGGCTAACAACAGGCATAAAAAACCTATTGAAGCAGAAAAGACCACATCAGGATAGACTGGAAACAAGATCCATAGAAGAAACAATTGCATGAGTTCTTGACTTACAGGAAAGCTGCCAAGATAGCTGCTAACAGTGCTGCAGCATTATACATAAGACAAAAACAAAATAGTTTCTCTTCCAGGCCTAAACTGTTGTGGAAGGAAATCCTACAGTTTACACAACACCTTAATATCACTTCAGCTAAGAATAAATCTTACTTCTGCTCTTTCATCCTCTGTAGACAATTCCTTTCTACCTCTTTCAAAGGCATTCCTAATAAATTCCATGCCTTCCACAGCTACCAATCATTATGTCAACACCTAAACTCAGCTCTAGCTCCTAACATCTTTTGCAGGTGCTTTCACTTCTCAGCCATAACAATGAGGGAACCCAAATCACTACCAATTATCATAAACTCCTCAAGTTCAAAATTCAGTAAACTTTGTCCTAACTCTCTAAGACTTGCAGTTGGAAAAATATCAATGTCACTCACCCTTAGATTTAATCTTTCTCTCACCACTAGCATTGTTCCCTTTGCAATTTAAGCACTCTGTCATCACCCTTTTACCAAATGTTCATCAGCTATAGGTCTGAAAGACTATTATCCTACTGTTGTACAAACAATTATTTAAATAGCTGCAGCTTTCATTACGAACAACAGCATTAATTTTGTAATGCATTCAGAATTACCACTGCCATAACCATAGCTACAAATACCAGCTGTAACAATACAATGGGTAGGCTTACTATAGCTAGTGTCCTCCTTCTTAGCAAGCTGTCCAAGCTCACCTTGGTGATAATGTAGTTGTATGGCTACAAAATTACCTAAAGGATAGAATTTTTCAAGTTTATTCCAACAACTCCTTCTTAACTACCACCACCCTACATGCTGGTGTTCCTCAAGGTATGTTAGGCTCCTAACTACTCTCTTTTTTATCAGTGACCACCACTTAGTCCTTTCATCCTATAACTTTATACTTTATGCTGAGGACATCTTACTTTTTAAGTCAAACAAGTTATAAAATGCTCACAAACCAAGCTAGAAAATTACTTTATTAAATTATGCACCTGTTCTATGTCAAATAAGCTATTTGTTACCCTCCCACCAAAAAAATCACAAGGTCTTCTCCTCTCAAAGAATGTTATCATCATTATAGAACCTGACACTTAAAGACCATAATAACATCATCTTCACCAATATCACAGAATGGAAATATCTAGGACTTAACTCTGTACCATACCTCTCAATTGTACAAATTTTCACAGAATGTCCAGATATTTGCTTCATACTTTTGGTCCATTTTTCATAAAATTGTGGTTTTCTAGATAATCATTGGCAAATCATTGAAGTTTTAAGTCAGAAAATAATGACAGACATTTGAGTTTCAGACTTCATACCCTTTAGAAAATTCATGCTGACACAGAACCTGCTATTCTATCTATTTTCTAAGTTTGTAAGAGCAATGTTTAAAAATTGTCCCTATTTTTGGCCTTTGTCCCCCCATCATTTATAGCTTTGTCCATATTTCTTGCTCTAAGAGGTTGAGAGATATGCTGTGGACCCATGCTTCTCAACACAATGAAAATATTTTGACTACAGTATCATCTCATCTCACTCTGGGTGGCCACGGTGGTGCAGTAGTTAGCATTGTCGCCTCACAGCCAGAGGTTCTCTGGTTCGATCCTCGGCTGGGGTGCCTTCTGTGCAGAGTCTGCATGTCCTCCCTGTGGTTGCGTGGGTTTCCTCCGGGTGCTCCGGTTTCCTCCCACATCCCAAAGACATGCTGCAGGTGGATTGGACACTCTACATTGGCCCTAGGTGTGAGTGCGTGTGTGTGTGTGTGTGTGTGTGTGTGTGTGTGTGTGTGTGTGTGTGTGTGTGTGTGTGTGTGTGTGTGTGCCTTCTGTGGAAGGTTGGGCGCCGAGCTGGCAACTCGACACTGTAAAACTCCACTGTCAATCATGAGTGGACAGGTGATCCGCTGTGGCGACCCCTAACTGGGAAAAGCCAAAAGAAGAAGAATCATCTCATCTCACGCTATGCTATCAAGTCTCCCATCTACGCTCAACCTGTACAAAGATGGCCATTATCGGTTTCCATCTTATCATTTACTTAGAACTTACAAGATTTCCACGTTATTGTAGAATTGAAACAAGATGTAAATAATATGAATATTGTAATATCATAACTTTTTATATTGTATTGCCAGCTGAAATGTTATTGCATTCCTATCTCTCATCTTGTCATCTATTCAGAAAAATGCATGTTTTAGGTACAGTCAGTTGGGCAGGAGATAATCTGTACCACTGCTTTTTTTGTTTAGTTTTCGAATACACTGTTGTACTTTTTCTGACCTTGTCAACTATCACTGCCTTTATATTGTAATGTATATATGTGTGTGTGTGAGTATATGACACACTATAACACAATTTTGAAAATATAATCTGTCAACAAACATTCTATCAATCAACTTTTATTAAGGGAATATGGAGTCAAAAACAACTAGAAAACAGAAAAGCAAGTGTTTTTACATGGGGGGGGGGGGTAAGCC